>NC_090800.1:49333169-49638169 GCF_036512215.1 Solanum lycopersicum
TCAACTTGTTATTACTATTGTTCGGTTGATGAATTCCTTAGAAAGTAAAAGCATAAAAGGGGGGTTTGTATTTCCTAATGAAGCAAAAATAACTAACGAACTTGAAAGAGACACTTAACAACTTTTAATGTTGAGTTTTAATCAAGTAATCAAAGTAACTAGGGTTTAAGTGTTCCCCACAGGTTTATAACTTGATAATTCTAACTATAACAATTCTTTCCTAGCATCTTGCATGCAAAGTGATAAGTTATGTATTTCTAAATCCTTGGTCCGGCATCTAGAAAATCTCACTCCGCACCTTGGTTCGGCTACGTGTGTTGCTTTCCTAACCCTTATCCTTACCTCATATTGAGCATCGTATTCGATATTTGACTAAGTTATTACCTTGTACCAATCAATACTAGCCTATTAGATAGTATACACTAAATCTATGTTAATAATTCTTTTCCTATTATCTACCTCCTTGGTCCGGCAAGTAGCATTAAGGCGAGTTCTAACGTTGATCATCCATTAAAAAGACTTCTAAGCGAAAGAATTATTAATACATACAAGACACGATTTTAGAATTGTTATTTTAGCTAGGGTTTATCTCATTATTTGCGTATGGTTCCCACAACCCTAGTTATGGAGTTTAGTTCCTCATAGACATAAACACAATATTAAAATATGGTAAACAAGAATTCATGTACTTACTTCAATGAGAAAGAATAAAGTCCGAAAATTTGCTTGATTAATAACCAAAAATCACTTGTAAGAATCTCTAACAATCAAACACTCAAAACACAAAGTCTAACAATATAATGTTTAATATCACAGAGTCTAACCTCAAAAACGAGGTTTTTCGAACTATTTATAAAAAAATAAAAACCTAATTAAACAAGGATTCTAATTACTGGAAATCTAACAAAATGCGGCTGGGTCGACGGACGACGCGACGGACCGTCGTGGTCATGACGGACCGTCGTGGACTCCGTCGTCCCATACTTGGTGGAATTCCTCTGTTGCTTTCTTCATTCCCCTCGACGGCAAGTGTCACGGACCGTCATAAGCATAACGGTCTGTCGAGGGTCTCGTTTCAAAATACTTCAACTCTTGGAATCTGGATACTGGGATCACTTCTCTGATCTTCACGACGAACCTGCAGGACGGACCGTCACAAGCTTCGTAATCCCACACTTGGTCAGACTTCCCCATCTTCCTTTAGCAGCTTCTCTACGCTGCCACCTACGGACCGTCACAGGCTCGACGGACTGTCATAAGCTCCGTAGGTGGTCTCTTCTGCATTTTTCGCTCAAAATCTCCACATTTAGCTTTGGACAGATTTCCTGCAAAACAAAGAGAAACTTATATCAAAATTTGCACAAAAAGGGCTTTCGGACACACTAAACTTAAGGAAAAAGTATTAATTATACCGTGAAACCATGGTATATCAAGTACCCCCCCACACACACGAACAAAAAGCAAAGAAAAACAAAACAAAAAGTAAAAATAATAATCACTACACTAAAAAGAACTAAAAATTCTAAGTGAATTATATTTTCGCATGAAACCAGTCCCCGACGGTGGCACCATTTTAATGTTTCTACTATAAGATCATAATCAACGACACTAGATTAAAGCCTGAAAATCTACTAATAGAAGCGCATATAGTAAAAAAGCGAAAGGTTTGGGCACCATTTAAATTCACTCTTGAGCAACTTGTCCAATATCAAATGGGTTCCTCTCAAAAACCCGCTCGTCTAATGAAGACAAAACTATGCCTTCTCCACACCCTCTCTTTCGATGAAGAGTGCTTGGTTATGGGACCCGGGTTAACCCTCTCTGGTTGAACGTCATGTTGCCTCACACCTTAGGACATCTATCTAGCGGTCTTAGTTTCGCGACTTCTCTCACGAGCAAGCCGAAAACACATGGTTGATTTTGTATTCGCAAATACAAACCCATTAAATTAAACCACAACTACTAGGTGAAATCACTATTAAAAATGCATCTAATCCTACCAGCAAGCAAGACCCAACAATAATATCAACACATATTTGCTAAATCAGACCCCAAGAATGCGGGGGGGGGGGTGTTTAGCCACACATCAAAAAACAATTAAATACACCTAAAACTGTAAAGAAATCAAATGTGTATAAGAAATTAAATCATAATATGAATAAAGGAAGAAGAATGGAGAAGACCCCTTTCAAATTCTAGGAAGAAGAACTTCTTCCTTTAAGCCTCCCACAAAACCCTCTCCAAACATGAGAGAAAATACAAAGACCTAAATTTTAAAAATGAAAATTGATTTGAATGTTAAGAATTTCAAAAATAATAACTAAGTATTGTATTTATAGTTTTCATATTTGGTGCAGGCTAATCCGTTCGGCATATTTAGTCGTGAATTCTTGAGAAATATGAAGATTCGCCTTTCTTCTAACTCATCGTTGTTTGTGCATTGCATTCAGCTTCTATGCATTCTGCATCATTGGATGAAGTAATTCTTCTTCATAAAAATATTAATTGATGCACCGAATTCTCCTATTCATCGCCTGTTGAATCAACTTTCTTCAAGGATTCGCTTGCCGAAACAAAGGGTGAAATGCATCCTTTTAGTTGATCACCAAGCGTGCTTAGCTGTAACACCTCAAAAATTGTATGACCTATAATAGAGACTCAAATATTTAATAATGATGATTATTGACATACATAAGTGTGATTAACTTCATTTGGAAGTATAAGAGCCTAAACATTAAGAAACGACCATGACGTCCTGAAACTACTGAAATTAAACTAGTAGATGTCCTTAGATATTGTGATGGTTTGGGACTGTCGTATGAAGGGTAAAACTTGTAAAAACAATTTAAATTGGTAAAATAATATTTTATGGATCAAAACGTCCAGGTGTGACTCCCCAAGGACCACCCTAGGGGTCCTTGAGAAGGACACAAACATTTGGCCAACAACCTACCCAAGGCAGCAAACATTGTGCTAGGAGGGAGCATGTCCGCGACCACAAAGGGACAAAATTTTAATTCATCTCGTGGATGTGTAGCGGACTCTACTTTCCCAAAATTTATTTCCATAAAACTTCATGGAACAACTCGGCGACGTGGACTTGTGACGATGAAAATTCAAAAACTTAAAGTTAAGTTTGACTTGATTAAAAGGTCCATCCAAGTGAGGGGTGTTTTGGGTAATTTATGGACTTAGTATATATTGAATTTAATTAATTTTTAACCCATTTACTCACCAAAACAAATCCCCAAATCAAAAACCCAAAAGCTCTTTCTTCTCTCTAGTTTCTCTCTCTTCCCTAAACCTCGATTGAAGGACCTTAGAGCTTCAAGAAGAAGACCAATTCTCAAAGATTTCAACTAAATTTTGTGGTTACTACTACATTAAGGTATGGTTTATTTCACTCTTTTGATTTATTTCCCCAAGAGGTCCCTTCAAAGATGATTTCAAAATTCCCCAAATTTAGGATTTTTTTGTACACATGGGTCTTTTTCAAAAATGAAATTTGTGAATCAGTTATGATGAATTATGATTACTTAGAGTTCTTAAGTATATAATGAGGGTTAATTGTTGTTTTTTACATGAAATTCCCTTTGATTCATGTACTTCCCCAATTTGATTAATTATGGATTTGATATGGTAAATTGGTTGAAGGTAATGAATATATCAATTGTTTATATTGATGTTAGCTATATTGTTACATCATGAATTACCTTGTGTTATGAATTGTTAAATTTTTTTGGGTAATTAAAGTATTATTCCCATGTAGTGAAAAAAGGTATGAATGTTGGTTCGTTATTGAACTCAATTATGAAAGGTCAATTACTTAGATAGTAATAATGTTATAGCTAAATGTGTTGTTGTGGTGTTGATGAAAAGGTTCCCTCAACCTTACCCCTATAGACTTCAATTAGCTATGAAGCATGAATGTATGTTATGGTATGATTGTTATATGATTGAAAGGTAGTTCTCATGATTATAGTGAATTGTTAAAGTGAAAGGTTTACTCACTTGCTAGTGTTTCTAAAGTGAAAGGATTGTTCTCACTTATGAACACTTATGAGCTATTATGATAAGATGTTTACATAAATGGTCTAGTAAAGGCTAATGTGAACTTATGTGATGACTAAATATGATTTCTAAAGGGAATAGATGCTTAGAACCGAAAGGGCATGTAAATGAGATGGAGGTTTCACGTTTAGTAACCCCGAATTCCCACATGGGTTTCCTCATGTTTAGAAAGTCTGAATTCCCTAAGATATGTGTTGTCTCATGAGATGGAAACCCTCATGTTTAGCAAGTTAGGGTTTCTATTAACAATATTCTTGACCGTTAACTATGTGCCCACATAGGACTTTAGCTTAGTAGATCCACCTAGATAGCTATGTACGAAAGGTTACACCTTAGGTAAGTGTTAACCTTCTCTTTTTAATGTGGGAGTAGAACACCAGATTTCATGTAGCTCTCATTGGCTCATGTCGGTTATTGCAACCTCTTTCACTAATATAAAAGTAAATGAATAAAGGAAATGTATGTGCCCTTACTAGGGCTTTTGTTTAGGGTTTTCTAGGAAGTGTGAGGAAGGGTATGTGACTTCTCCTACACATTACACTTGTGGGATCCTAAGAGATGTTTCTACTAGTGTTTGTTTTTATAATTATGTTGATTATGACTTGTATATGTTAAGCTATGTATGATCATTATGTATAAATCATGTCATGATTAAATATGAGATTATGAATGTATGTTTGAAGTAGGTTGTTTAATGTGATACTTAGCTTTGGATAGGGTTATGGGATTCTATACTTTGTGTTGTACAAGTATCGCTTGGATTGTTGACATGTTGGGTCAATATTCTGTTGGGTTGGATTATGATGCTTATACTATGTGTATATTGTATTTACTAGGTGAGACACTCAAATTTACTTCTCGAAAAGAAGTATAAGCGTTCGTGTCAAATAAAGAACCCAATTATGAGGTTGGGGTCGATCCCACGAGGAAAAGGATTTAGACTTAACTTTAACCTATTATTAATTCATTTAGTCAAGTCCTTTCCAAGAAACAAGTAACAAAAGGGGGGGGGGGGTTAAGCAATAACTGTAATTAGCTATTTCTAAGTAAATAAGTAACAGGTTCAAAAAATTTATTTTTATCAAGTAATGAGAGTAACTAGTGCTTAAATGTTCCCTACAGGTTCATAACACGGTAATTCTAGC
Organism: Solanum lycopersicum; assembly: GCF_036512215.1. NCBI lineage: Eukaryota > Viridiplantae > Streptophyta > Magnoliopsida > Solanales > Solanaceae > Solanum > Solanum lycopersicum. The sequence continues at coordinate 49,338,386 of NC_090800.1, forward strand.
AATAAAAATCATTTCCTAGTATCTTGCATGAAAAGTGGTAAGTTATATATTCCTAATTCCTTGATCTGACAACTAGGAAATTTCACTCCGCACCTTGGTGCAGCTACGTGGGCATGCTTTACTAAACCTTACCTTTACCTCATATTAAGCATCATAATCGATGTTTGGTTTAGTTGTTACTTTGCACCAACCGACACTAGCCTATTAGATAGTGTATACTAAATCTACATTGATAATTTTTTTCTTATTATATACCTCCTTGGTATGGGAAGTAGCAACAATGCGAGTTCTAACGTCTACACGCATTAAAAAGACTTCTAAATGAAAGAATTATCAATACATCCAAGACACTATTCGAAATTTGTTATTTTAGCTAGGTTTTACCTTGTTATTTACCCATGGTTCCCACAACCCTAGTTATGTAGTGTAGTTAACCATGTTAATAATCACACAATTTATATTAACTAGACAATAATTCTTGCACTTACTTTGATGAGATTGAAGAAAATCCAGAATATTACTTAAATTAATCAAAAGCTTCCAACAAACGATTCCGTAAGATAAAATAATTTTCACAAAATCCCAAAATTCAATACTCAGAACAATTAAACTAGAAAATATCGAAGAGTCTAACCCCAAAAATGAGGTTTTTACAACTATATATAATAATAGAGTCCTAACAAAAGAGGGAAATCTATTTAAAGAAAATCTTGCCAAATAACGCGTTTGAGTCGACGATTGGAGCGACGGATCATCAAGGTCACGACGGACCGTTAAGGCCCTCTTTTGTCCCATACGTAACTCCTTTTTCTACTGCTTTCTTCACTATCTTTCTGTTACCATCGACGGACATGGATGACAATCCATTGCGTGCACGACGGTACGTCGATGTCTTCCGTTCTTCCATACTTTGAATCTTTTGAAGATGGGTACTGGGGCTACTTTCTGTTAACATTGACGGATGTGCAGGACGGTCCATCATGGCAATAATGATCCGTCGTGGCCTCCGTAGCGCCACACTTGGTCTGAAGTCCCCACCTTTCTTTAGCAGCCTTTTTCTTCGTATGACGGTGTCCACTTACGGACTGTCATGGTCACAAAGGATCGTCGATGGCTCCGTAGGCCGTTACATCTTCAATTTCCAGCGCAATTCTCCCACGTTCTTCTTATGGATAGATTTCCTACAAACAAAGAGAAAACTACATTAAAACAGATACAAAAAGGCCTTAGACACACACTAAACTTAAGGGAAAAGTGTTGAAAGTACTGTAAAACCATGGTTCATCAACACCCTTAATTTAAATTCGTTGTTTTTCCTCAAGCGACGCACTATGACTCACCACAAAATCTTTTTACAAAAGTATCCTTATTTCAACATTTTGCAATCATCTGGATATCAATCATGATCGATTTCAAATTGATTTATGCATTCTATCACTGTTAGGTTTTTTAATGTGTATCAGAGCATGACACAGACTCACCACACACCAACACCTATCCTCTTTTATCTCTCACTAAGGTACAAATTTTCCAGTATTGCAACTAGTGTTCTTACTTCAAAACAACATCCTTATTTTTCACACAATGATTTCAGCTTGAGTATAAGAATTATTTTTCAACACTAATTCTCAGAAAAACTTCTCACCTCATTTATACTTGTTACCATAAACTTTCCCTTATTTCACTGCTTTATGTTTACCATAATGCACTCTTAGGATCACGATAGGAATTTTTTAGCTTGTAACTTAGGGTCAGGGTCAGGTAGGGTACATTTAGATATATTTTAGTGACTTGTTTCCCTCCTTGACATAATGACTAAGCATCCTACCTTTTTATCGTTTTATTCCGCCCTTTTTCTCAATTTTCATTAACCTTGCTATTCTCCCTTATTTTTCCTTTTGTATAAGTGACTCTTCTCTTTTCTTATATATATATATACATTCTTTGCTTTCAACTTTTCTTGAGTAACTTTTCTTTTGTTCTTTCTCTCTCTTAATTCTTTCAACCCCACTTTCCGGAGTATTCCTCATAATAGACACCCTCAACTCATGGATTTTCCATGAGTCAAGGTACACAATACACAAAGTTGGGTCAAGGCCACAACAAGGTTGTTTTCTGCATTAGCCACCCTAAACTTATGCTTTGGGCATAAGCTGAGGTGCACATGTCCGTGGAGGGACCAGGTCCAACACGTTGTTCCCAGAAAAGATCAATTGGGGTAATCAAATCATTTATATCAAGAAGGTATTAATTTCATCCATTTTTTTCTATTATTTCGGCTAAATATTGGCTATATATAACAAAAGCTTATGATCCTTTCCTAATAGTGGACTATTCAAATATTCCTCACACTCACTTGACATCTCATTACCCTACCAGATTATTAGACATATAATTCGAGTCTTAGATTTAGGGTCATGTAATGGTGTATCTCTATGTCATGCTTAGAGCCACATATTTATCAGTTACTGTGCATAGTTATGCAATATTTTCTTTAAATCAAGATATCATTTTGTTTAGCCATCGTGCTTTAGATTCCATTTTTATACTATGTTAAAATTATACCAACATGCCAACTCACCCATAAAAATAACCAGTCTTTTGGGGAAAAAGAACACAAGCAAGAAAACCCCAAGATAGGATCGTGAGTTGGGCTACTCAGACTTCACTTTAGCACTCACTTTCCATTTACCCCACCACATCAAAAATACATGCAATTTTCCTTACTGAATAAAAGTATATAAAATAAGGTGGTAGGTGAAGCAAATCTGAGACATAAAGCGTCGGTGATCAACAAGATGGCAGGTCCGGTAGCTTGGAACTCGCTCCATCTGTAGTCGGGACACCCTCAGTAGTGTCCTCAGCAACAACAGCACCAATAATAGTGCTCCTCTCAGCCTCATCAACTATGGAGCTAGACTCCCTAGAAGCCAACTCTATAGGCCTCAATTGGCGGTAATGCTAGGTTCTCACCTAGTGGTTGCACCTCTATACGGAGCCCTCTGTTGGGATCCAACTCATTGCCCACATTACGAATGAAGCCAATATCTACTGTGCTCGACGGGGTCTTGAGCACATCAATATGCCACACGGGCACTCCTCCTAACCTACATAGAGCAAAAACCATGCACAGGAAAGGGTAAGTAATAGTGAAATTGAAGACTCTCTTGTGTATCAGCACCTACAGTAGCCATGCAAAGTCCATCTTGAACCTCGAAATTATCATCGCCATCAGCATTACAGGATCCCAAGGTGACAATATTATCAGCAGCAGTGGGGGAAAGTAAGTGTCGGACCAATAGCCACAAAAACTATGCTTTGAAGGTGAGGTTTGCCTTCTTGATACTTCCCTTAGGCTCCAGCACCCAATCGGTAGCCTCACCATCGATAGATAGGTATTGTGCAATCCACCGCTTGGTAGTCTCTCTCAACTCTGGCTCACGCTGGAATCAACAATCTTTAATCAATTTCCACCGATAGTCAAACTTGGTGGTGAGAGCTGTCCGAGTGGCATCAATATCTGCGTCATAGATATACCTGCGGATGGCCATCAAGGAAATATCAACCCGCTTGCGGCGAACTCGGACGAAATCCAAAGGAGCATATTTGGTCGGGGCCTCCCGCCTGTTTAGCTAATATTCAAGAGTCGCCACATAGGATACATAGAACTCTCAAACCATCTCATCACTGTAGTGGCTTACATCTCAAGCCATCTACTCCAGATGATGCCTGGTGAATAATTCATGAATAGTCAGCATGGTGGGGAGAATCCCCGCAAGGACCCGCCGCTCTAGTGTTAGGTCCGGGTCAAGACCACCTTGTCATTCGGCAACGTGACATTGGTGTATACCTGATATTTCCCCTCAACACACCACCAGTTGGGCTGATCAGCAACCAGGGTGGGACGCTAGTCTGTAGTGCTGGAGTAGAGTCAGCACTAGCAGCCTCATCAGACGAGGCAAACTGGGATGCGGTGGCGGGAGCAGAGCCCCCTCCTCAGACCCGGAGACTTCCTAAAAACCGGAAACTTCCTCAGAATTGGAAGCATCATCGAAGCCAGATGCTCCCTCAGACTTTGCAGCAGACCCAGAAGGTGTGCCGATCAGTATGTACTCCTCTTCAGACTGGGAGGCAGTGACTACGTCGGGCGCCACCCTCGTGGGCGTAGCTCTAGTGGAGCGGGCAGCAGGAGTAAGAGTGTGGTTGCCTGGTGGCACGTACTTTGGGTCACGCTCATCATGTGAGCCTATGATAAGCCGCTTAGACGGACTTGGAATGCCCTCGTGAGTAGACATGGTCCTTTTTTAGGTGCCATTTGTACTTGTAAAGAGAAGTAGTTAGTACCAGAGGAAGCAGCAAAGCATAGGAAAAAAAGATAGTGCAGAAGTACAAAGTGGCGGATGGACCCATCGATGGTCCGTCGTAGGCACGACGATCTGGCATGGGGGTCCGTCGAGGAGCACTTAGAATTAATTTTAATATCATCAGAAATAAAGGTTTTGACAGTGGCAACGATTGTGCAGGACGGACCGTCGAAGGGACGACGGTCCGTCATAAGGGCCCATCGACACACACTTAGAATTAATTTTTAAAATGTCAGAATCAAAGGTTCTGACAGTGTCGACGGTTGTGCTACGGACCGTCAAAGGAAATACGGTCCGTCAAAGTGGTACGTCGAGGGACACTTAGAGTAAACTACGGAAGGTGGGGATGACAGACCTGAATGATGGCCCGTCGATGGACCGACGGTCCAACGATGAGGTCTCGTATTGACATTTAGGGAATAGAGTTTTGCATCAAAACTTAGATACCCTATCGTACTAATTTAAAGTAATCTTAGAACCCTAAGTTTACTAAACATTTACCTAGCATCCCATTATCCGTAGAGCATGAACTTTCTTAGTTTTAACATGCATTTTCGACAGCCTATCAAACCTAGGTCAGGATCACAATCATGCAGACACACTCTATTTTTTTTACAATACACCCCATCCCTTTCAATTTCAGTGTTCTAAGGGACTAGGGACATTTTTGTGGAAGGTTTTAGCATGCAACATGGTCCAAATTTAGTAACCAAATAATTAGACATCATAGCAATTAGGAATATTAACAAAAGCTAATCTAAGTGGATCAGAACATCATTCATGACAACTGTAGTAGAGGAATAAGAGTATGAACTCTAGGAGTTGAATAGCGGGAACAACCACCAAGAACACTGACCGACAATGTACTGAAGAAACTGGGAGAATTTTGGGGAGAAAAGGAACTGTGGGAATTTGGGGTAAATGTGGGAAATCAGAAGATGAAGAGGGAATGGGAGTTAATGGTGATGAAGTGGGGGGAAATGGTAGAAAATGAGGAGAGAAAAGGTTATGAGGGGTTATGTGAAGAGGTGGGAATTTTAAAACTTTAAAACTTTTAATATTCAGTTGGACAGGTCGGGTCAGGTCGATGGGTAAAGACACGAATTCCCCATCGTCGAACCGTAAAAGGGTTGACGGTCCGTCATGGGGGTCCGTCGAGGGTTCCCTTACTTAGAATATTTGAAAGACATACCTGGGCATGACAGATTCCACCGACGGTCCGTTGATGGTTCCGTCGATGGGTGCAGTAGACCAATTTTTCTACTGATGTCTGGTGATTTGATACATGCACATTGAACGCCCATTAAGATAATATTTTTGTATTTTTTTTACACTTTTTGGACACAAGTCCTAATCTATGCTCTAGACAACACTAGTAATAAAAAGAAAAGAGCAGTCAGACGGAACATTAAATAAAATCAAAAAATAATGCAACTATGCTTAGAGAATCATAAAAAAAACTATAGTTGGCTAGAGGATACATATTGGGTTGCCTCCCAATCAGAGCTTGCTTTAACGTCGTGCCACAACCGAGGGCTCTTGATTACTCAGACTTCATCATGATGATACGCCTCAATCACTTTCTTCGCCATTTCAGCATGCCCTAGATATATTTTGATTTGCTGCCTATTCACCTTGAACCTAACAGCCTCCTTGTTCTCCAACTTAACCTCACCATGAGGGAATAGTTGGGTGATCAAATAGGGACCATTCCATTTGGACTTGAGTTTGCCCAGAAACAAACGCAACCTAGAATTAAACAAAAGAACCAAATCACAGACCAAAAACTTGCGCTTCTCAATCTTTTGGTCATCGTACTTCTTCATATTTTCTTTGTAGAGGGTTGAACTTTAATATGCCTTCAAGCAAATTCAACAAGTTCATTCAACCCATTTAACCTCTGTTCCGAAGCTTCATTCAAATCAATTTTCAACTTCTTCATTGCCCATATGGTCTTATGCTCTAATTCAACCTGTAAGTGACAAGTCTTCCCATATACAAGTTTGTATGTGGACATATCTATGGGAGTCTGGTATGCTGTCCGGTAGGCCCAAAGAGCATCATCAAGCTTCCTTGACCAATCCGTTCTACTATCATTCACCATTTTTGCCAAAATTTGCTTAATCTCCCTGTTTCATACCTCAACTTGCTCACTAGTGTGAGGATGGTAAGGAGTGGTCACATTATGGCGAACCCCATATTTTTCCAATAATCCCTTAAACAACTTGTTGCAAAAGAGAGATCCCCCATCACTAATAATAGCCCTTAGGGTGTCAAATTTGGAAAATTTGTGCTTTTTCAAGAACGCGGTGACACTCTTCCCTTCATTATTCACGAGTGCAATAGCTTCAACCCATTTAGACACATATTCGACTGCCACAAGAATGTACTTCATCCCATGAGAACTCACAAAAGATCCCATAAAGTCAATGCCCCACACATCAAACAACTCGAACACCAAAATGGGGTTTAGAGGGAGCTTTTGCTTTCGAGAAATTCCACCATATCTTTGGCATCTATCACATGTCTTGGCGAACTCATAAGCATCTTGGTGGATGTTTTGCCAATAGTAGCCACATTGTAAGATCTTGTGAGAAGTTCGAATACCACTATGATGCCCACCTACACGCGAAGAATGACATGCCTCCAAAATACTCAACATCTCAACTTCTGGCACACAACACCGAATAATCCCATCAACACAACTCCTATTAAGTATGGCTAATCCCAAAAGAAAGTTTTCACATCATGCATGAACTATTTCCTTTGATGAAACGACAAGTTCGATGGGACGATATCCCTAGCTAGATAATTCGCAAAATCTGCGAACCATGGGATCAAGTCTTGGGAGGAAGCCAATACATGCTCATCAGGGAAAGTATAATCAATCTCAGCCTTTTCACGCACTCTCTCATTTCTTCATCTTCTAATCGGGACAAGTGGTCAGCAACTTGATTTTCGGTCCCTTTTCTATCTTTTACCTCAAAGTTGACTACTTGCAATAGTAATACCCAACGAATCAACCTCGGTTTCGTATCCTTTTTTGCCACAAATATCTCAAAGCATAATGATAAGTATGCACTATAACTCTAGTGCCAACCAAATAGGAGCAAAATTTTTTGAAAGCAAAGACTACTGCAAGGTGCTCTTGTTCGCCACGGTGTAGTTATTTTTGGCTTCATTAAGGGCTTTACTAGAACAGTGAATGGGATGAAGGATTTATCCCTTCTTTGTCCCATTAACACACCAAGAAAAACCCCACTCGCATCACACATCACCTCAAAGGGCTTGATCCAATCCGGAGAAATGATGATAGGTGTAGACACCAACTTTTCCTTCAATTCCCAAATGAGTTAAGACAAGATTCATCAAAATGAAACTTACACTCTTTTCTAGAAACTTGCACACAAGATGTGAAATCTTTGAAAAATTATTAATGTACCTCTAGTAAAAGTCTGCATGCCCAAGAAAACTTCTCACACCTTTTATAGAGATAAGTGGAGAAAGTCTATCTATCACCTCAACTTTAGCTTGATCAACCTCTATACCCTTCTCTGAAATGCGATGACCTAATACAATACCTTCTTTCACCATGAAGTGACATTTTTCCCAATTTAGCACAAGGTTGCAATCTTCACACCTCTTATAAACGTCGAATAAATGACTCAAACACCGCTCAAAGAAGTCACCAACCACTCAAAAATCATCCATAAATACCTCAATAGTGTCCTCCACTATATCGTAGAATATTGACATTATACATCTCATAAATGTGGCTGGTGTATTACATAACCCAAATGACATTCTCTTGAATGCAAAGGTCCCATAAGGACAAGTAAAGGTGGTTTTCTCTTGATCTTCTGGTACAATAGAAATCTGATTATAACCCGAATATCCATCAAGAAAACAGTACCACCCCTTTCCTGCAAGTCTATCTAACATCTGATCCATGAAGGTCAGAGGAAAATGGTCCTTCTCAGTCCATGCATTTTTCTCATTCGGGACCACAGTCATTCCCTGTTTCTTAGGTACACACTGAACAGGGCATACCCAACTACTATCAGCGATTGAATATATCAGTCCAACATCCAACCACTTAATGATTTCCTTCTTTACCACCTCTTGCATAGGTGGATTTAAATGTCTCTGGTGCTCAATACTTGGCTTATGATCTGGCATGAGTTGAATTTTATGTGACCAAATATAGGGAGGGATCCCAATGATATCTTCAATAGTCCAGTCGATAGCTCTTTTGAACCTTTTTAACACCTCCACCAAACTCTCAACTTGATGCACATTCAAATTTGATCCAATAATTACTGGCAAAGTGACACTTTTTCCCAAGAATACATACCTCAGATGAGGTGGTAGATCCTTAAGTTCTAGTTTTGAAGCCTCATCTATAGATGGTTTCGCAGGTGGAGACTCGGGATGCTTCATATCTAACTCCAACTTTTTTGGTTTAAATTGAACATCACCTCGATCAAGTGCCGCCACCAATGACTTATTCTCCTCAATATAATCACTATCAAAATTCATGATCACTGCCTCTAGTGCTTCTACACCCAAACTCTCTTCTATTTGTACCTCAGATGACTTTTCAACTTGTAAGATATGGCAGATACCAATTAGATCTCACCACTCTGCCTCATGGACCTACAAACATTGAAAGTCACTTCTTCATTATTCAATCGAAATTTCATTTGCCCTTTCTCCATATCAACCAAGGCTCTACCCGTAGCAAGGAATGGCCTTCCAAGGATAATAGGCACCTCAAAATCAACCTCACAATCAGGAATCACAAAGTCAGCTGGAAATATGAATTACTCCACCTTTACTAACATATCGTGGAGTATCCCTATATGACTCTTTACCGTTCGATCGGCCATCAGTAGCCACATCGCAGTGGGTTTTGGGTCACCCAAACCCAACTTCTTATAAATAGACAAAGGCATGAGATTTATGATTTCCCCAAGGTCACATAATGCTTTTGCTAAGTGTAATAACCCAGTTATACATGGAATATGAAGGCATCCAGATCTTCTTTCTTTTGCACTAGGGACCTCGTGGCAATATTACTACAATGCTACATTCTATCATCATCCTCAAACCTGACCGATCTTTTCCTAGTAACCATATCCTTCATGAACTTGGCATAACTGGCATTTGTTTGAGAGCTTCGATCAAAGAGACATTGACGGAAAGCTATTTCAACTTAGTAATAAAACATCAATATTTACCATCCTCATTCTTTTTCACTAACATCTGTGGAAATGGAGGTGGTGGTCTAGGCATGGGGGTCACCTTTTGGTATACCTCAACTTCATTCCACATTTTGTCTTCTAACTCACCACTAACCTCCACTACATCATCATCACCTCTTATCACATTTTCTACACCAGAAGGCATCTATGGTCAATGATTTGCTTACCACCTCGAGTTGTGACTGTCATATAATGTCCATCATTTTTAGGATCTTGGGCAGTATTGCTAGGAAGAGTGCCCGGTTTGTGTGGGTTCACAGTCAAAGACAATTGGGCCATTTGCAACTCAAGATGCTTGATTGAGATTGCATGTGCATCAACTGTTTGCCCAAAACATGCTAATTCACTCCTCAACTCTTTAGTGTGCTCATCACTAATATCAAACCTTCTCCTCATTTTCTGTAAGATATCCTCAACTCGTGCCATACTACCTTCACCATCCCTAGGAGAAACTTCACGATTTTGAGGTGGAACATACGGCCCACTTATATCATTATTGTTACCATGATTACCCTGGTTGAAGTTTTTATCGTGGTTGTAATTCCTATCCCGGTTGTCATTGCCACAATTCCGACCTTGGTTCCTTGGCCTTGGTGCAAATTTATTGATTGGGACCTTGGGCGTTTGATCGGAAACCCACCGTCTGATCATTTACCACATAAGAGTCCTTCTCATAGTAATACTCATCAGTTGGTGGTTGTGGTTTAGACAAGTAGTTCACCGCATTTACATTTTCTTCACCTCCAGTGACATGTTTCAACACCAACCCAAGCTTAGTTCTCATTTGAGAAATTTCCTCACGAATCTCTTCTGTGGCTGGGTTGTGTACAAATTGCACTACAAAAGTGTTTCTCCCAGTATCTGACTTCCTAGTGCTCTAAGCTTTATTATTTATAGAGATTTTCTCCAACTTTTCAGCAATCTCAGCATAGGGACACTCCCCATAAAAACCAGCTGCTATCGTATCCAGTACTACTTTATTGTTATCATCTTATCCCTGATAGAAGTATTCTTTCAGTGACTCATCATCGATGCGGTGATTGGGGACACTTGTCAAGAATGAGATGAACCTATGCAAGAACTACTGACTGATTCTCCTCGTAGTTCCACAAAGTTGTTCACCCTATCTTTGTTGTTTAGCTTCTTAGACACCGGCTAGTAACGTGCTAAGAATATATCCCTCAGTTGATTCCATGTGTAGATTAAGTTATAGGGGAGTTTGATAAATCATATAGAGGCCTCTACCGTCATTAAGAGAGGAAACACTCTCAAGCCAATTACGTACATATTCAAGTCAGGCCTCCCTGCCCAACTCTTTCACACCGACCTCACCTTGGTGATGTGAGCATGTGGATCCCAGAAGGTAGCCCAGAAAACAAACCTCTAGCGGTGAGCATTTGCATCAGACTACTAGTTACCACGAATGTATGTCCATGTGGTAGGGGAGGCAAGACAAGTGCCCGGTCAAAGTCAGTAATACTATCAAATCCCTTATAATACTCTTGACGGCATGGAGCGAGAGGTTTCCCCGTATTTCACCTTCTCCACAATTTTCAGGTAATAGTTTGTCATGAGCATCTCCCGTTGGTGGAAGTTCTGGGTTGTGATCTTCATTGAGAATACCCAACTTTCGATTCATTCTACACAATGTACGCTCTAGATCAGGGTTGGGTGAGATTATGGTTCTGCTGTACTCCGCGTACTTGCCATACACGGAAGTTAGATCTGCAAGAGAAAAAAAGAAAAAAGAAAAAGTAAAATCAGGAAAATGTTGACTAAACTTTGGTAATAAACTTAAAGTTAATTTAAGTGCCACTTTCCCCGGCAGCAGCGCCAAAATTTGATAAGCTCAAATTTACTTCTCTAAAATAAGTATAAGGGGTCATATCAAGTAAAGAACTCAACTATGAGTTTGGGGTCCCACGAGGAAAATCATTTAGACTTAACTTTAACCTACTATTACTTCTATATAGTCAAGTCCTTCCGAAGAAACAAATAACAAAAAGGTTGATTTTAAGCAATAACTGTAATTAACTATTTCTAAGTAAATAAGTAATAGGTTCAAAGATTCGATTTTTATCAAGTAATGAGAGTAACTAGGGCTTAAGTGTTCCCGCCAGGTTCATAACACAGTAATTCTAGCTAAAATAATCCTTTCCTAGTATCTTCCATGACAAGTGGTAAGTTATGTATATTCCTACTTCCTTGGTCCGGCAACTCAGAAATTTCACTCCGCACCTTGGTCCGGAAAGTAGCAACAAGGTGCGTGCCCTCGTTAAAAAGACTTCTAAATGAAATAATTATCAATACATGCAAGACACTATTTGAGAATTGTTATTTTAGCTAGGTTTTACCTTGTTATTTATCCATGGTTCCAACAACCCTAGTTATGGAGTTTAGTTACCCATGTTAATAATCACAAAATTCATATTAATTAGATAAGAATTAATGCACTTAATTTGATGAGATTAAAGAAAATTTAGAAGATTACTTGAACTATACAAAAACTTGCAACAAACGATTTTGGAAAATAAAGTAATTTTCACAAAATCCCAAAATTCAACATATAGAACAATAAAACTAGAAATATCCAAGAGTCTAACCCAAAAATGATGTTTTTACAAGTATTTATAATAATAGAGCCCTAACAAAAGAGGGAAATCTATTTAAGGAAAATCTGCCCAAAAAATGTGTCTGAGTCGACGACTGGAGCGACAGACCATCAAGATCATGACGGACCGCCAAGGCCCTCCGTCATTCCATACTTAACTCCTTTTTTTGCTTCTCTCTTCACTAACTTTATGTTACCATCGATGGACATGGATTATGATTCGTTGCATGCACAGCGGTTCGTCCATATTTTCCGTTCTTCTATACTTAGAATCTCTTGGAGATGGGTATTGGTACTACTTTTTGTTAACATTGACGGATGTGAGGGAATTGTCCGTCGTGCCTATGACGGTCCGTCGTGGCTATGAAGGTCCATGGTCGCCTCCGTAGCCCTATAGTTGGTCAGAATTCCCCAACTTTCTTTAGCAGCCTTTTTCTTCGTACGACGGTGGCCACCTACGAACCGTCGAGGTCAGGACAGACAGTCGAGGGCTCCATAGGTCATCACTTCTACAATATTCAGCATAATTCTCTCACGTTCTCCTTCTGTACAGATTTCTTGCAAATAAAGAACAAGCTACATTAAAACCAATATAAAATGACCTTAGACACACACTAAACTTAAGGAAAAAGCATTGAGAAAACCGTGAAACAATGCAACATCACTAGGTAAGAAGCATTTGACTAAAATATCCTTTCATACATACATTGATGCTTTTTATACATTGAATCCATACTTAATACGTGTGATGTACTAACCCATATTTTCTTCTGTTTTCCCAAATAATGTAGGTTCGGGCCTTAAAAGGAGATCTCAAGGCTATTTCTCATGACATTTTGATTTGCTTCTCCAAGTTAGTGAGTCCTCATGTTCGAGGAGAAGATCTTTATATTTTACATTTTCAGTTCTTCGCATAGGATTGAAAGACGTTATTGTATTTCCTATTTCAAGATGTTCTCATTGATGTATGGGCTAAGTCCCGAGTTTCAATTCCTTTATGTCTAGATGCTATATTGTAACAGAGTTAGATTATATTTTCATATATGAAGTGAAGTTGAACTTCCAAAGAAAAAAGTTTTAATTTTTCCATATTTTTATTCTATGATATACGTTATGACGTATGCTAAGGTCTTGTATAACACCTCTTCGAGGTCGATATGCTGATAACGACTATGGGGTGCTCTCTGGTCGTTACAAACTTGGTATCAGAGCATAAGATTGAGAATAATGTAGTATTGACATCAAAACATACCACAGAAAGTAGAGTCTTGTTCATAGGTGTGAAGAGCTATACTCATGAATTAAAGGCTATGAGATGCTTAGGAAATTTGTAAGGTCCCTCAAAATGAACTAAAGTACATAGAGCCTCAATAGTGCCTAAAATGGTTAATATTATTTTAATAAAATGATTTTCAGTATGTATACTTTATTTGAAGTGGTTTGGAGGTCAAATGTCCAAAAACGCCCAAGACAATAGAAAGTTAGGCTTGAAGCATGTTAGTGCGTTCTAGTGTGTCTTGGTATGTTTTATGTTTGTTTTTTTTGTGCTCAAACTGATAGTATAGTATCCTTACACGTATACGAGTGTATTTAGGGTCAAAACAACTGGGAATGATTCCCCAAAGACCAGCCTAGGGGTCCTTGAGGAGAACCCAACCTATGGCTAACAAGCTGACAAGGCAACAACTTTTTGTTCGTTGGTGAAATAGGTCTGTGCCGCGGACTAGGGTATCCATAAGGTAAAAGTTTTGTCCCCTCGTGGACCTGCAGAAGACTCTACTTTATCAAAATTTAATTAAATAAATCATGTGGAAAAAGATCTGCGGTGTGGACTTGGACCGGGACGCGGACTTGCTCCCAGACGAAGATTTCAAAAATGAAAGTTAAGTTTGACATGTCTAAAATTCCAAAGAAGTAAGAGGGTTTTCGGGGTAAATGGGAGCCAATTATAAATACTTTCTAGGACTTATTTAACCCCTTTCCCAAGAAAAATTCCCAATACCCAATAAGAAATCAAAATCCCAAAAGCTCTCTTCTCTTTCAAATTCTCTCAAACCTCCATTGGAGGGAAAAACTCAAGGTTAAAGTTAGGGGCTAGATTTTCATGATTTATTCTCCAAATTTTAATGTAAATTCAATCAATAAGGTATGGTGATCCTATATTCTTAGTTATCCATTCATCTAAGGAGTTCAATAAAAAAAATTCAAAAGTGATTCAAAGATCAAAATTCCCAAATTTTAATCTAGACAAGAGTTCGTTGTCAAGTTGATTTCAAAAGCACTCTAATCATGAATACATTTTTAATTATTGATGTTAACATGAATATCAAACCAATTTCATGAAGAACTCATGATCCTCCCAAATTCTCAAATTATGATATAATGTGGGTGTTTTGATCTTGATTAGATGATGATCAAGTTATGATTAGATTGTAATGAATTTATTATTTCTTTATTCCTTTATGTCAAATGATGATTAATTGTTGAGAATTGATCAATGATGATCAGAGCATGGAGAATTGGTAAGATTGCCCTATTCCTTCTATTTTGTATAGAATTGGAAGTTGAATTGGCCTTGAATTGCATTGTATGGTATGGTCCACTTATGGTGGCAGTGTTTACAATTCTTGTCATTATATATGTGATGTGATCATGGCCTTGATGTCAATTGAATAATCCAGGTGTAATTATTACAAGTATTATGTCTAGTCTCCAATGCTAATACATGATATAGGTATATTGATGATGCTTTCTATATTTGAATGACGATGTTAGGTTTACGGTTCAATACGTTTGACCTTGTTGAAGTCTATTGATGATTAAATATTCTTGTGTAGCATGACCCCTACCTATGAACCCCTACATGAACGTGTGGTCTTCAATATGATTAGGATTCTAGATTCAATAATGAAGATGCCTTGTCTCCTATGTTATAATGTTGTTGTGTGTGGTCTATGGTTCCTATTACTCTATATGTTGAGTTGTCTATGGTTTAAGGGACTGGAATGTGTATTGTGACCTTTGTAACGTGGCAGTCTCAATGTTAGGATTGTTGCCATTATGCAATTATATTGTTCAATGTACATACACACCTCATGCATAACTATAAGTATGATAGATTCAAGGTAGATAATGAAAAGACAACTCTCATATGCACCTAATATCTACTACTATGTATGTGAAGAATATGTTCATAAAGATATGAAAGGTATCTTAACTAAGATTACTTGATAGGTGTACTAGTGTAGGCAATGGTATGGGACATTGCTTATACATTGCACATGTGTATCATGATAGGATAGTTCCTAGGGTGAATAATCTATGTACATGAATGTGAATGCATGATAAAGATATGAACATGAAAGTATATGATATGATGAAGTACACATATGTTTAGTATTTACATGTGTTTATTTTAAAGGTCTTCTCATGTAAGTACACATATACACATGAATGCATATAATGAAGCATGTATGATAATCTAGTATAGAGGGAATCTTTGAAATGTATTCTCATTTGTACTCTAAACTAGATATTGGTTGAATATGTTATGTCCATGTGAAAGGTTTTCTCACATGATTTAGATTGATGAATGGACACTCTCATCTATAACCATTGAGCTAAGCATATGAGTATTTAAACCTCCTAAACTTATTTTTATGAAGTAAATTTAAAAAAGACTTTACAATAAAGTGAAGTTAGTTTTGCACCGAGTGAACTTGATAATGTGGGAAAGCTTGTTCTCCATAGTCCTCATGAGGTGGATAACTAACATTCCCAATAGGCATAAATAGAGTTTCCATATATACCTCTAAGTTTCCATAACTATGTTTCCCCACAGAACCTGGGCAGTGGATCCACCTAATATGCTAGTATGATACTCATCTCTTACTTTGCAGTTAAGATACCCTCATTTGTTGTGAGGGGAGGACACTAAATTCCATGTTTGGCTTACATGGTCTTATTATCGGTTAAGGCTAGGATTTTCCTAAAGTAAAATGGACAATGGAAGTAAAGTAATGGACCCTAACTAGGATAACCTAAGGGATGTTGCTTAGTGTAGTTGAGGGTATGGGACTTTACCTACGAATATCATAAGTAGCTCATGAAGGGAGTTCTAGGAAGGTGTTCTATAATTATATGACTATGTATGTGTCTTATATGCATGATATTATGGTATTGACCTACTTGGATGATAGTATGCATAGTATGAGTCCTATGGTGTCCATATGATATGGTCTCACTTTATATACATAATGTTGGTATTGTTGACTATATGATGAAGGTCTTACTTGTTATTCATGTAGTTGACTAAAGTTTTCATGTTGATGTATGAAGTAACGATGATGCTTGTGGTCTATTTTGTGAGTTTATTTAGTACGTGTGAGGTTATGGAGTTTCACATGTACATTACACTACTAGGCTTAGATTAGGATTATGAGTAAGGTATCATGATGTTTAATGAAATGAAGTCCATGTATGCATTTGTTGACTATAGTCTATTATGATATTATTGGTAGTTTGACTTGTATGTTTTCTTGGAATGAATTTAATATGTGGTTCATACATTATGTTGGGTCATCTGTGAAGTATATGAATATCACCTTGGAGGCCCAAAGGTGATGCTTGAGTTTGTGTAATGGGATACTATTTGTACATTGCACCAAGTGTTACTAGAGGGTTACTTGGGGTTAAAGACTTAAGGTAAAAGATAAGATAATATTATGAAGCGCTCAATGAGCTTTAAATGAATAATGTGGTTAGGTGATGTTATGAATAGTGTTCATGCTTATGTGAAGTATATGAGCTATGTCTTACTTATTATTTCAAGGTTTTTATAAAGTTTTAATAAAAGACATGATGCACAGTTGTAGAAAATATCCTCTTTAAATGCATGTTTTACATGGTTGTCATATTTAGTGCATTCTTGCACTAACTCTATTTTTCTTCACCTTTTTACACAAAGTGTAAGTTATGGATGCTTAAAGGATGTACCTAAGGTGAAGGGCTTCTTGATATGTGTTTTCCAAGCTCAAGGAAAGGGATCGTTAAGTTTCAAGGATTTCCTATATCATGCTTCATTTGAAGTATATGTATTGGCTTAGATATTATGTTATGATTTCAATGGTATGTGTCCCTATTCTAATCTATTGATGTTGAGTCTAAGGTGGGAAAAGAAACTTAGAATCTAAACATGTATTATGACATTGAAATGACGATTCTAGCATACGATGTGCTATGAGAAGTTTTAAATTTTCCGCCAAATTTACCTATAACAATGCGATGAATGATGATTATGGGCTTGTATACTCAAGTACACCATGTTACTTCTAGGGGGTGCTCCCCACTCGTGAAAAACGTGGAATTAGAGCATGAGCATATAAAGGTGGATATAGGGTCCAAAATCTCATATTGCCTCGTCTAGTGAAGTATCGTGCATCGGTAGTGATTCGAGACACATCTATGAGAGAGAGGCCATATGACATTAGAGTTTCCCTTCTTTGTTATTATCACGTTGTTCCATGGAACTTAAATCTATATGATCTCTCTCTTATGTTTTCTTGTTTGGTGGTCTTTTAGATATGATTGCTTGGATGAGATGGTTTCTCTATGCTTGAGGGAGAAAAAGGTGTGTTTTGATGCTTACTTGATTTATGGATTGATGAGTATGTATGAATGTGAATATTGGGTTGTTTGATGTGATGCCATTTATGGTTATATATGTGGTTTATCAGTAATCATTTGTTATGTGAGAAGTTATTATATGACATGGTTATAACTTGCTAAAAGTTGTTATGGTTAAAATGGGTTACCTTTTTGGGATGATAACTTGCTATATGGTTTTGTATGATGATAATCTAATGATATGGTTTAGGCTTCAAATATTTTGAAGAAGTGTGGGAAATATCTAAAGATGCATGTTGCCTTTGTATATATGTAATGGTTCAAATATTGCCCTTTTGTGTATGATTATTCATAGTTGCCTTGTATGGATTGGATTCTTTTATATAGTCATGAGTCTAGAAGAGAAGGTAGTGTGATTACCTTGTAAGGTGATTGTAGACTATCCTAGTTAATGGGGGAACCCTTATGATTAGTTGATTAGTTCCCTTATGAACCTATTCTAAGAGTGGGGAAAAAAGGGAAGAAAAGAGTTTTGTTCAATGGGTTGGAATTATCTTTTTCCTTAAGGTTGACTTTTAAGAATTAATATTAAGTATGAGCAAACGAGGAAGTGTTTAGGTTGTGCATAGGTGTGGTTGAAAATGTGCCTCTAAAAGTGATGATGTGGGTTGAGATGACCTAGAAGTTACTGTGCCCTAGTGTTGAATGAAACCAAAGAGGCCTTATGGATAAGTCTCTTTTATTAATGCCCTTAAGGTTTTCATGACCCTTGATATTCATGGTAAAGTTGAGGCCTTATAAGGGTTGGGTAGTATGATCTAACTTGAATGTTATGAGTTTTCTTTAGGTGTTAGACTTAAAGAAAGGATGATGCATGAGTAGTACCTCTGGATAATTAGTTAATAGACTCCTTGATATGAGAATAGGAATCAAAACCCTCAAGGATGTTAATCCTTCTTGTGTGAAGAGTATGTAAGTATGGTCTTGACTTGCCTTGACCTTCGTGTTTAAGGGCATGATGTGATTAGGCTCACTTCAAGTAGGGGATAATGTGCCTAGATGGTAAGATTTTGAGTACCCTTGATGTTTCCATGTTGAGTCCCCTTGATCTTCTTTAAGTTGAGAATCATTTATAGGCAATGTTAATGAAGGTTGAGCATGAGCTTGGATCACAATTAAGGGATGATGTGCTTAGTTGCTAAGGTTTGTAAACTAAGGTTCTCTTAAGGTTGAGTTAATTTGCTCTTAAATGGTTTTACCCTAAGTGGGGGATGATGATGTGCGAAGTAAGGTTGTAAATAACCCTATCTTGTCCTTCTATTCTTACTTGATCTTGAAACCAAAGAGTTCCTAGTAGCTTTTTCATGATAGGAGTCTCGCATAAAAGTATAAATTGCATGTTCTCCATATGTTATGTATGTCTAAATTGAACCTATGTTGTGCATGTTTTGAATACTCTTAGTTTCATGCAAATGGAATTTGCTCAAATTCATGCATTCTCATATTGCTTGTGCATCTTGATATGATAATTGTGCTTTTTTATGAGATGATGTAAGAATCATGATTGATGTCACTTTTGAGGTGTGGCGTTTTATACCACAATGAGAATTTGAGTCTTTTTTAAATTAAAGATGATGAGTCTCTGAAAGATATGTGACTTTTATGACTTGGGAAGTATTAATGTAGGCTCACTCTTAAAATGTGTTGGTGTGTTTAGCCAGTGCTCTTGATGTGTACCTATAAATTTCAAGAATTTCCCTAATTGATGCATGCTTATGGACTAGTATCATGCTAGGACTTGAAACTACATGTAAGTGATATCCTATTGTTGTGATGTGTGTGGTGTGAATTACCATGTTGACTTGATTAGGAAGAAAGTATGAGCATGCTTTGGGAAAAAAAATTGAGAAGTTCTTATTAAAGAGAATTGACTGTTGTGCATTGCTTGTATGTGAACCTTGTCATAACAGGTGAGTATGTTTAGGAGAAGGATATTCCTCCTTACACATAAAGAAACATGCAGATTTTAAGTATAACCTTAATGATACTACGTCTTGATCATAAGGATCTTTGTTGATCTACTTGACTCAAGTCTATGTGCTTTAAGTATGAGTTGCATATTTGCTTCGTGAGAGATGGTGAGGAATCTGTCTTTATGTGATTTAAATGATTATACATATTTATCTCTTAATGAAATGAGATGTAAAGACCACGTTATGAATACGAGAAGGATGTTCCTCCTATAAACATAAGAAGTGCCTTTGTACTTGATGCATTAAAGAGTGAGCGAATAAAGGTTTTTGATGCTTGTGTTGCATTGATATCAAAATGATTTGAAGTTGATGTTCATTGTAAGTTTGGTTCATTGAATACTATGTGATGATATGTTTAATGTTTTGAGCTTCTCTATCGGTCATTGTGTCCTTGAAAGTGTTTTAAAATGTTCGACGTGTTATTCGAGGACAAATGTTCCCAAGTGAAGGATATTGTAAGGTCCCTTAAAATTAATTAAGTTACATAGAACCTCACATGTGCCTAAAAAGGTTAATAATATGTTAATCAAGTGTTTCTCAGTATATATACTTTATTTGAAGAGGTTTGGACGTCAAACGTCCAAGAACTTCCAAAATGTTCGAAAGTTAGCCTTGAAATGTGTTACTGCGTTCTAGTGTGCCTTTGTATATTTTATGTATTTTCTGTGCTCATATTGATAGTATAGGACCCTAACATGTATACAAGTGTATTTAGGTTCAAAATGTCAGGGCACGACTCCCCAAGGACCGCCCTAGGGGTCCTTGAGGAGGACCCAACCTTGGGATAAGAAGCTGCCCAAGCAGACAACTTTTTGTTCCTTGGTGAAATAGGTCCGCATCACGGACTAGGGTGTCTGTAGACCAAAAGTTTGGCCCACGTTGCGGACAGTCTAGGGACTCTACTGTATCAAAATTTAATTCCAAATATCATGTGGGAATAGCGCCCCGACGTGAACTTGCTTGCCGACGATGATTTCAAAAATGAAAGTTAAGTTTGGCATGTCTAAAAGTCAAAATAAGTGTGAGGGTATTTTGGGTAATTAAGATTCAGTTATAAACAGTTTATAGGAATTATTAAATCCATTTACCAAGCTAAAACCCCAATACCTAATAAGAAATATAAGTCCCAAAAGCTCTTATTCTCTTCCAAATTCTCTTTAACCTCCATTGGAGGGAAAACTCAAGCTTCAAGATAGGGGATGGATTTTCATGCTTTTTTCTCCAATTTTTCATGGGACTTCAATCAATAAGGTATGGTGATACTTCATACTTAGTTATCCATTCATCTAAGGAATTCAATCGACGAATTTCAAAAGTGATTCAAAGACAAAAATTCTAAATTTTCAATCTAGCCATAGGTTCATTGTCAAATTGATTTCAAAACCATTGTAGTGATGAATACATAATTAATTACTTATTTTAATATGAATTTTAATCCAATTTCATGAGGAACTAGTAATTCTTTCAAATTCTTAAATTATGATATGTGGTTCTTTTAATCCTAATTAGATGATGATCGAGTTATATTTAGATTGTAATGAATTTCATAGTTATATATTCCTTTATGTCAATTGATGATGAATTGTTGAGAATTGATCAATGATGATCAAAGCATGGAGAATTGGTAAGATTTCCCTATTCCTTATATTTTGTATAAAATTGGAAGTTGAACTGGCCTTGAATGGCATTGTGTGGCATTATCCACTTATGCTGACAGTGTTTACATTCTTGCCATTCTATATGTGATGTGATCATGGCTTGAAAGAAATTATTTTATGAAGGTCTGGCTCTGATAATCTCACAACGTGAGGTATTATGACTAGTATCAATGCTAATCCATGATATAGGTATATTGATGATGCTTTTTATATGTGAATGAAGATTCGATGATGAATATGTCTCGTATCATATGTTATAATGTTGTTGTGTATGGCCTATAGTTCCTATTACTTTATATGTGAGTTGTATATCGTGTAAGGGACTTGAATGTGTATTGTGACCTTTGTAAGGTGGTTGTCTCAATATTAGGATTGTTGCCATTATTGAATAATGTTGTTCAATGTGCACACACACCTCATCCATAAATTTAAGTAGGATAGACTCAAGGTAACTAATGAAAGGATAGATCTCATATGCACCTAATGTATACTATATATTGAAGAATATGTTCATGAAGATGAAGGTATGAAATGTATCTTAACTAGGATGACTTGATAGGTGTACTAGTGTAGACAATGGTATGTGACATTGCATATACATTGCACATGTGTATCTTGATAGGATAGTTCCTAGAGCGATTACTCTGTATACATGAATATGAATGCATGATTAAGCTATGAACATAAATATATGATATTATGAAGTATACATATGTGTTTTATCTAAATGTATTTATATGAAAGGTTTTCTCAGTATCTAAATGTGTTTATATGAAAGGTTTTCTCATGTAAGTACACATACACACATGAAGACATATTATGAAGCATGTATGATAAGCTAGTAAAGAGGAAGTCTCTTGAAAGGTATTCTCAATTGTACTCTAAACTAGATTATCCTTGAATGTGCTATGTCCACGTGAAAGTTTTTCTCACATAAATTAGGTTGATAAAAGGACACTCTCATTTATAACCTATGAGCTAGGATATGAGGAGTTAATTCTCTTAAATCCATTTTTATGAAGTAAAGTTAATGAAGACTTTTCAATAAACAGAACTTAGCTTAGCACTGAGTGAACTTGACAAATGAGAGGGAGGTGCCCCTTCCTAATGAGGAAGGCTTGTTAATTAATGGTCCTATATGAGGTGTTGACTTCCCTTGGAGGGAGATTCACCTTATGTTTCACATGATATGGAGGTTCCAATGTCTATTGGAATAAAGAGGGCTTCAATATATATCTCCTAGTTCCATAACTATGTTTCCCCCATAGGACCTAGTAAGTGGATCCATCTAAATGCTAGTATGATGTTAATTTTCTTCTTTGGCAAGAAGATGATCTCATTTCGGTGTGGGGTTCCATCAAACTGGATTCCATGTTTTGCTTACATGGTCTTATTGTCGGTTAAGGCTAGGATTTCCGTAAATTAAAATGGATAATGTAAGTAATGTAATGAACCCTAACTAGGATAACCTAAAAGAAGTTGCTTAGTGTAGGTGAGGGTATGGGACTTTACCTATACATTGCACAAGTAGCTCTATAAGGTAGTTCTAGGAAGGTGTTCTATTTGTATATGTCTTATAAGCATGACATTATGATATAATTACATGATGATATGCATGGTATGAGTCTTATAGTGTCTATATGATGAAGTCTTACTCTAGATGCATAATATTGCTCTTGTTGATTGTGTGATGAGGACTTACTTGACATGTATGAAGTTGTCTATACTTGTCTTGATGATATATGGAGTATATGATGCTCGTAGTCTCTTTATAGGTTTACTTAGTATGTGTGAGGTTATGGGGCTTCACATATACATTGCACTAGTAAGCTTAAATTGGGATTGTGAGAGGAGTTCTATGATGTTTTATATGAAATGAAGTTAAAGGATGTTGATATTGACTATTATCTTACTATGATGATATTGGAATTCTTGAATTGTATGTGGTCTTGTAATGAGTTCCACTATGTGGTTCATAAAGTATGTTGGGTCAAATGTGAAGTATGTGTCTTAGATATGTTATGCTTCTATGAAAATATGTGTTCGGTTAATGAAGGTTGTATGTATGTTTACCTTGTGTCTTTAAGGTGATGCTTGAGTGTGGATAGTTGAATGGAACATTATTCATAAATTGCACCAAGTTTCACTAGAGGGTTACTTGGAAAGTTAAGGAGTTAAGGTAAAAGAAGGATATTGTGAATGAAATGCTAAGTGTGGCTTAAATGCAATATATGGCTATGTGATGTTATAACCATTGTAAATGTCCATATGAAGTGTGTGAGTTGAATGATGATTGTTGTATCATGTTTTATGATGTTTTTACTAAAAGTCATGATGCATGGTTTTCCAACCAGATGTCCTCTTTAAATGCATGTTTTTGCATGTTTGTCATACTTAGTACATTCTTGTACTAATACCATAATTCTTCACCTTTTTACACAAATTAAGGTTACGTAGGCTTAAAGGATGTCTCTAAGGTGAAGGTCTTGATATGTGTTTCCCAAGCTCAAGAAAAGGAGTCCTTAAGATTCAAGGATTGCCTATGTGAAAGTTCTTATTTGAAGTTATGTAATAGTTTAGTTATGATTCTATGTTGATAAGGGTCGTATCCCTATTATACTCTAATAATGTTGAGTCTAAGGTGGCAAAGAGACTTATATTCTAACTATGTATTATGATATTTCATATATAATGGAAGTGATGTTCTAGCATATAGTGTGCTATGAAAAGTTTTAAATTGTCCGTTAAATTTACCTATGACAATGCAATGAATGGTGACTATGGGCTTGTATAACACCTCTTAAAGTTCAAGTACGTCATGTTAGTTCTAGGGTGCTCCACGGTCGTGACACCGGCATTATTTGTGAAGAAGAAGGATGGGTCCTTAATAATGTATATTGATTATTGTCAATTGAATAAGGTCACTATAAAGAATAAAAATCCAATCCCTAGGATTCATGATTTTTTTAACCAACTCCAAGGAGAGAGTTACTTCTCAAACATTGACTAGAGGTCGGGTTATCACCAACTTAGAGTGAGAGGTATTGATAAAACGACATTTCAAACAAGGTATGGTCATTTTGATTTCTTAGTGATGTCCTTTGGTCCTACAAATGCTTCAGCTGCTTTTATGAACCTTATTATAAGAGTTTTTAAAAGTTACTTGATTTTCTTGTGATTTACTTCACTGATGATATCTTGATATACTCTAAGAGTCATAATGATCATATGAACTATTTGAGGATGGTTTTGCAAGTACTCCAGGATAACTAACTTTTTTGCTAAATATAGTAAATGTGAATTTTGGTTGATATCGGTTGTTTTTCTTGGTCACATTGTCTCTACTAAAGGGGTAGAGGTCAATCTGAGAAAGACAGATGTGGTTCAAAATATTCCTAGACCTTGTCCCTGCCGACATCCGAAGCTTTTTGAGTTTGGTCGGGTACTATAGGAGGCTTGTTAAGGGATTTTCATTAGGAGTGGGCATAATTACCAGAAAACCGAAACACCTTAGAATTTTGGTTTCAGTATTTCAGTTTTTGGTTCGGTGTTCGGTTTATTTTTTTGTATTTTTTGTTATTTTGGTTTGATTTTCGGTACCTATTATTTTGATTTTCGGTGTTTCGATTTAAACCGAAATATAATACTATAATTTATATTATATTAAATAATAATAATTAATATTAAATAATTTTTTTTAAAAAAAGAAACCTTATGGCCCTATTCCTCTCTCTTTCATCTTTCTACTGATTTTCTTTTTCTCTTGGTCTTTCATCTTCTTCTTGGATCTTTCCTCTTCCTCTTCTTCCTCTTCCTCTTCTCCTCTTCCGAGTTTCGCCATCCAGAATCAGCAGCAGCACCGATCGTCCGCCAGAAGCAGCAGCAGTAGCCGCGCTGTCCGCCAGAAGCAGCAGCAGCAGCAGCCGCGCCGTCAAGCAGCCAGCAGCAGCTGCGCTAGACGCTTGAAGCAGAAGCAGTAGCAGCCGCGCCGTCAAGCAGCCAGCAGCAGCCGTGCCATCCGCCATCAGACAGCCAGCAGCCGCGTCCGTCTCAGGCCAAATAAAAAACCGAAATAAAAACCGAACCCAATTAATAAGAACCAAACTGAATTAACAAAAACCGAACCGAACAAAAATATTTCGGTTTGGTATTCGGTACACAATTTACACAAACCGAAAACAAAAAAAACCAAAAAAAAACCGAACCAAAATACCGAATGCCCACCCCTAATTTTCATCTATCACATCTCCATTAATGACCTTGAATTAAAAAAAATACCAAGTTCGAATAGTCAGAATCATGTGAAAAGTGATTCTAATTATTGAAAGATAAACGCACCTCTGCTCAACTATTGACCTTGTCGGAGGGTACCGAAGGGTTGTGGATTATTGTGATGCTTCCCGAGTGGGTTTGGGTTGTGTCATCATGCAACATGGTAAGGTGATATCATATACCTCTAGGCAACTCAAGGTTCATGTGAAGAACTACCCAACTCATGACCTTGAAGTAGCGTCCATAGTGTTTGCTTTAAAAATTTTGGAGACACTATCTCTATGGGGGTACATGTAGATGTATTCACAGATCACAAGAGTCTCCAATATATTTTCACTAAAAAATACTTGAATCTACGGCAAAGAGGGTGGTTAGAGCTTTTACAAGATTATGATATGAGTGTCCTTTACCACCCCAACAAAGTCAATGTGGTTGTTGATGCTTTAAGTCAAGTTTCTATAGATAGTGTGACTCATGCAACGGATGATAAGAAAGAGCTAGTAAAGAGGTACATAGGTTGGCTCGGTTGGGTGTTCGACTAGAAGAATCTCCAAAGTGATTTCATGGTTCATCATAACTCTGAGTCGTAATTAGTGGTTGAGGTGAAATTTGCAACATCTTGATCCTCTATTAATGGATTTGAAAGAATCGGTTCTTCATAAATCTATAAAAACTTTTTCTCAAAGAGAAGATGAGGTTCTCAGGAACCAAGGAAGGTTATATGTACTAGATGACTAGATGTGGATAGCTTGATGGAAACAATCTTTGAGGAGGCCAATGGGGCCTGATATTCCATCCATCCGGGGCCACCAAAATGTATCATGACTTGAGCGATAGATATTGGTGGAATGGAATGAAAGGGGACATAGTGAACTTTGTGGCTAGATGCTCAAATTTCGAACAAGCCAAGGCGGAGCATCAATGAACTGGAGGTCTTAATCAATATTTTGATATCCCCACTTTGAAGTGTAAGGATGTCAACATGGACTTCGTTGTAGGTTTTCCTCGTACCCATAGGCAACATGATTCCATTTGGGTCATTGTGGATAGGTTGAATAAATCAGCCCATTTCCTTCCCGTCAAGGTTTCTGATTCGGTGGAAGATTATGCTAGATCTTTACATTAAAGATATCGTAAAGTTGCATGGGCCCCTTTTTCAATCATTTCGGATAGAAGTTCCCAATTTACTACTTTTGGAGGTCTTTCCAAAGTGGGCTTGGTACTAAAGTGAAACTTAGTACTGCATTTCATCCTTAAACGGATGGCCAAGGAGAGCGCACCACCGAATCCCTGACAGACATGTTCAGAGTGTATGTCTGTGACTTCGAAGGTAATTAGGATGACCACCTACCTTTGATAGAATTTTCCTATATAAATAGCTACCTTCGAGTATTGCTATGGCACCATTTGAATCACTCTATGGTAAGAGGTGACGGTCTCCACTTAGGTGGTTTGAAGTGGGTGAATTTTCTCTTCTTGGTCATGAGGTAGTCTGAGTCCACAGAGAATGTTTGATGTATAAGAGATAGGTTGAAGACGGCTTATAGTTGGCAAAAGTCATATGCTGACAATAGAAAGAGGGACCTTGAGTTTGAAGTAGGTGATTAGGTCTACTTGAAAATTTCACCCATGAAAGGGGTGATGAGGTTTTGTAATAAGGGGAAACATAGTACCTGGCATGTGGTCCCTTATGAAATTTTGAAGTGAGTGGGGAAAGTGGCATATGAGTTAAAATTTCCAATTGAATTAGCCGATTCATCGGTGTTCCATGGATCTATGCAAAATAAATGTGTAGGTGATCTGGTGTCTATTCTCCTTCTAGAAGTTTTAGGGGTAAATGAGAACCTTTCTTATGAAGATGTTCCGGTTAAGATCATGGATCACCAAGTTAAGAAATTGAGGAATAAAGAGGTTTCCTCTGTAAAGGTCATATGGATAAACCATCTAGTTGAGGGTGTAATAGGGGAGGCCGAGGCCGACATGAAGTCCGGCTATCCTCATATTTTCCCTCTTATTCCTAGCTAAAGTTGAGGTTAGTATTTCCTTTTAAACGGGAGTTATGAATAATAATTGAACTTTGCATGGTTTTCTAATATGTGCATATTCTTGTACAAATTCATGCTTCAATTGAGATTTCACGAAATATGTTTCTCATGTTTAACTTGCATCTATATGTAGTGGAATATATTTTCTTCCTGAGAGTTATTAAACATGCTTGATGTTGTTTTGAGAAAAAATTAGCATATCAACCCTTTAATGTTCATATTGAAATGGACAAGGTAGTTCCTCCTGATGTGATAGGAAATGGTGAGATTTTATATGTGATGAGTTGTGGATTAAGTTCCTATGTTTTAATGATATTACTATCTGTTGAATGAAGTTAAGAATTCATCTATGAGCTGTGACTAATAATGATATTGCTTGTTGTTGGACATAAGTCTCTTTTTTTCCTACGAATGGTTTAAGGTGTCATTCGGGGAAGAATGTTCCTGGTGGGATATTGTAACACCCAGAAGTTCTATGACCTAAATTAGAGCCTAACATAATGAAATATGATGATTCTAGACCAAAATAAGTGTAATTAACTTGATTTGGAAGTATTAGAGACTAAACATCAATAAACAACCATGAGGTTTGGAAACTATTGAAATTGAACTAGTAGATATCCTTAGGTCTTGTGAAGGTTTGGGAATGTCATATGAAGGGTAAAATTTGTAAAAACACTTTAATTAGGTAAAATAATGTTTTTAGGATCAAAACTTCAAGATATTACCCCCCTCCCAAGGACCACCCTAGGGGTCCTTGAGAAGGACCCAAACCTTTGGCCAACAAGTTGCCCAAGGCAGCAAGCATTGTGCTTGGAGGGAGCATGTCCGCGTCGAGGACTAGCTCCACCAAGGTCCAAAATGTTTGTCCACGTTGCGGACATTGCACAGACTCTTCTGTCTCAAAATTTATTTCTAGAATACTTCACTGAAAAACATTGCGACAAAAATGCTGAAAATTAAAGTCAAGTTTGACTTCATTAAAAGGTCCATCCAAGTGAGGGGTATTTTGGGTATTTTAGGAATTTATTATATTGAATTTAAGTCATTTTAAACTCATTCCCACACCAAAATAAATCCCCAAATCAAAAACTCAAAAGCTCTTCCTTCTCTCTAGTTTCTTTCTCTTCCCAAAACATCCATTGAAGGACCTTGGAGCTTCAAGAATAAGACCAATTCTCAAAGATTTCAACTCAATTTATGTCTAAGACTACAATAAGTTATTGTTTCTTTTAACTCTTGGGATTTCTTTCCCCAAGAGGTTCCTTCAGTGATGATTTTAAAACCCCCAAAATCCAGGGTTTTTCTCTACACATGATTCTTCTTCAAAAATTAAATTTGTGAATCAATTATGATGAATTATGATTACATTGGGTTTCTTAAGTGAATAATTGTGGTTAATTGTTTTTGTTCACTTAAAATTCTCTTATACCCATGTTCTTATCCAATTTCATAAATCTTGGATTTGATATGGTGAATTGGTTGAAGATGATGAATATATCAAGTGTTTGTATTGATGTTAGCTAAGTTGTTACTTCATGAATTACTTTGTGTTATCTATTGGTTATACAATTTTGGGTGATTGAAGTATAAAGTCTCATGAAGGGATAAAGGCATGAATGTTAGTTCTTATTTGAACTCAATTATGAAAGGTAAATTACTTAGATAGTAATGATCTTATAGCTAATGTGTTGTTGTGGTGTGGACGGACAGGTTCTCCCATTCTTACCCCTATAAAGTTGAATTATCTATGAAGCATGTATGTATGTTATGGTATAATTGTTATATGATTTAAAGGTAGTTCTCATGATTATAATGAATTGTTAAAGTGAAAGGTTTACTCACTTGCTAGT
Source organism: Solanum lycopersicum (assembly GCF_036512215.1). Classification (NCBI taxonomy): domain Eukaryota; kingdom Viridiplantae; phylum Streptophyta; class Magnoliopsida; order Solanales; family Solanaceae; genus Solanum; species Solanum lycopersicum. Next base: position 49,368,111 of record NC_090800.1, read on the forward strand.
GTTTCTAAAGTGAAATGATTGTTATCACTTATGAACACTTATGAGCTATTATGATACTATGTTTACATAAAGGGTATTGTAAAGGCTTATGTGAACTTATGTGATGACTAAATATGATTACTAAAGGGAACAAATTCTTAGCACCGAAAGGTCATGTAAATGATATGGAGGTCTGACATTTAGTAAGTCCGACTATGCGCATGGGTTTCCTCACGTTTAGCAAGTCCGAATTCTCAAAGATATGTGTTGTCTCATGAAATGGAAACACCACGTTTAGCAAGTTAGGGTTTCTAGTAACATTCTCCTTATCTCTTAACAATGTGCCCACATAGGGCTCTTGCTTAGTGGATCCACCTAGATAGCTATGTACGAAAGTTTACACTTTAGGCAAGTGTTAACCCTCTCTTTTTGATGTGGGAGTAGAACACCGAATTTCATGTAGCTCTCATGGTCTCAAGTCGGTAATTACAAATTTTTCCCTGATGTAAAAGTAAATGAATAAAGGAAATGTATGGGCTCTCACTAGGGATTTTGTTGAGGTGTTTATACATAGTATGAGGGAGGATATGGGACTTCTATTACACATTGCACTTGTGGGATCCTAAGAGATGGTTCTAGTAGTGTTATTTTATGATTATGTTGATTATGACTTGTATATGTTAAGTTATGTATGATTGTTATGAATAAATCATGTCATGATGAAATATGAGATTATGAATGTATGTATAATGTAGGTTGCTTAATGTGATACTTAGATTTGGATAGGATTATGGGATTCTATTCTTTGCATTGTACAAGTATTGCTTGGGTTGTCTACATGTTGGGTAGATATTATGTTGGATTTGCTTATGATGCTTACTTTATGTGCATATTGGATTTACTTGGTATCATACATATTTTTTACTAAAATGTCCTTTTATACATGCATTGATGATTTTTATGCATAGAAGTCATACATAGTACGTGTGATGTACTAACCCATATTCTCTTCCCTTTTCCCAGACAATGTAGGTACGAGTCTTTAGAGAAGATTTCAAGGCTATTTCTCAAGACACTTGGATTTGCTTCTCCAAGTTGGTTAGTCCTCAAGTCCGAGGAAAAGACCCTTATATTCTAGCTTGTAGTTCTTTGCTTATGATTGAAAGACATTATTGTATTTCCTATTTCGAGACTTTCTCATTGATGTATGGGTTATGTCCCAAGTTTCTAGTCCTTTATGTCTAGATGGTACATTATGAAAAAGATAGATTCTATTTTCATATATGAAATAAAGTTGAACTTCCAAAGTAAAACTTCTAAATTTTCGTATTTTTACTCTATGATACATGCTATTACGTATTCTTAGGGCTTGTATAAGAACTCTTCGAGGTTGAATACGCCTGTAACGACTAGGGGGTGCTCTTGGGTCATTACATTGGTGATGCTAAGGCTTTAATATTCAGCTCTTCTTATCCTTTTTGTTCCAGTTCTGTACCTAAGTGTCCATGCTTACGCAAAACTTCAAATACCTGAAGCTTAAGAGTTTTAATCAGTTATTGAGATAGAATGAGCATTTGAGGAAATTATTTTCAGCAAAATAAGGTCAAAAATGAGTCCATTTTGAGGACTCATCACTTGAAAACCTTTTAGGGGTAAGCTAATTTTTTAAGATTGATCTCTAGTCGATTTTCACCAATTGAGGGTGAAAGAAGAAGATATTCAGAAAACGGGCTTAAGAACCCGATATGGTCATTTGAATATTTGGTCATGTCACTTGGTTTGACTAGAGCTCTAGTAGTATTTATGGATTTGATGAATATAATGTTTAGACGACACCTTCATATATTCGTAATTATGTTTATTTATGATATATTGATTTATTCAAAAAGTGAGGATGATCACATTAGTTATTTAAGGGTTGTGTTGCAAATTATTAAGGAACAACAACTCTTTAAAAAGTTTAGCAAATGTGAGTTTTGGCGAAGTTCTGTGGATTTCTTAGGTCATATTATTTCAAGTAACAGTATTGAGGTGGATCCTATTAAGACAGATGCGGTCAAAAGTTGGCCTAGACCTATATCATCTTATTATAAAAGGTATGTTGAGGATTTTTCTACGATTGCCTCTCTATTGACGACATTGACTCAAAAGAAAGCTAAGTTATATGGTCCAAAGCTTTTTGAGAAGAGTTTTTGAGAAATTAAAGATGATAGACTTACTTCCGCTCCAGTGTTTACTCTACCATAAGGTACATATGGCTTTGTTGTGTAATGTGATACCTATAAAATTTGGATGGGATGTCTACTTGTGCAAAATGGAAAAGTTATTGCCTATGATCCAAGGCAATTTAAGGTTCACCTAGAACTACCCTATCCACAATCTTGAATGAGCGATAGTCATTTTTGCCTTAAGGATTTGGAAGCATTATTTGTATGGGTTCAGATTGATGTTTTCATTGACGATAAGAGTTTTCAATATATGTTTAATCAAAATCATTTTAATCTTCACCAAAAAAGGTGCCTTGAGTTATTAAAAGATTATGATATGAGTGTTTCTATCACCCCCGTGAGGAGAATGTTGTACGGATGCTCTTAGTCATTTATCTATGGGTAGCGTTCCTCACGTTGATGCTGATAAAAAAGATTTGGTTTGGGATTTTCATAGATTGACCTGGTTAGGTGTTCAGTTAGTAGACTCTACAAAAGGTGGTGTTCTGGTTCACATCGGATCATAATTATCTTATAGGGGAAATGTAAAGCCCAAGCAAGGTCTTGATCTAATTTTGGTAGAATTGAAAAAAGTATTGCTTAAAAAGTCCATAGAGGCTTTCTCCCAATGGGAAGATGATGTCCTTAGATATCAAGGTTGTTTGTGTGCTCCTAATATTTATGACATGAGGGAACAAAACTTGTCGAAAGCCCAGAGTTCTCGGTATTCCGTTCACCCGGGAGCCACCAAGATGCACAGTGATTTGCAAGAGACATATTGGTGGAATGGGACGAAGAAAGATATTACGAGATTTGTGGCTAGATGTCCTAATTTCCAACAAGTGAAAGTTTAGCATCAGATATCGGAAGGTTCATCTCAAAATATTAGTATACCTACTTGGAAGTGACAAGATTTAAATCTGAACTTCATAGTACGCTGTCACGTACTCGGTGACAACATGACTTGATTTGGGTTATAGTATATTGAATGATGAAATAAAACCATTTCATTCCTTTCAAGGTTCGTTATTCTGTGGAGGACTTTTCTAAGACATATTAGAGTGAAATGGCAAGGTTGCATGCACTACCATTGTCCATTATCTCTGATAGAGGTACTCACTTTAATTCTCAGTTTTGGAAGTCTTTCCAAAAGGTTCTTGTCACTAAAGTTAATTTTAGAATGACTTTTCATCCACAAATTGACGATCAAGCAGAGCGTACTATCCAAAATTTGGAAGATATGTTAAGATTGTGTTTCATCGTATCAAGGGAAATTAGGACGATCATTTGCCATTGATTGAGTTTGCTTATATAATAGTTATGACTCTATTATTGGTATGTCTCTATTTGTGGCTCCATATGGTAGGAGGTAGGAGGTGTAGATCTCCCATAAGTTGGTTTGAGGTGGGTGAAGTCCCCTTGATAGGACCCGAGTTAGTTCATGAGGCTATGGAAAAAGTTTGACTTATAAGAGATAGGTTGAAAACAACCCATATAGAAGAAAAGATCTTGAATTTGATGTTCATGATTGGATCACTTGAAAACTCAACCATGAAGAGTGTAATGAGGTTTTGTAAGAAAAGGAAGCTAAGTCCCCATTCCGTTGGCCCATATCAAATTTTTAAATGTGTTAAGGTTGCTTATGATCTTTGTTTGCCAATTGAGTTGGCATCGGTACATCCTGTTTTCCTCGTCTCTATGTTAAAGAAGTGTGTTGGAGATCCCACATCTATAGTTCCATTAGAAGTTTTGGGATTTGATGAACGTATTTCTTATGAGGAAGTCCCAGATGAGATTTTGAACTGGCAAGTCAAGAAGTTGTGGAACAAAGAAGTTGCTTTCGTGAAAGTGTTATGAAGGAATCATTTAGTTGATGGTGCTACTTGGGAGGCTGAAGCCGTATGAAGTCCCAATATCCTCATCTTTTTCCTTTTACTCTTCCATTGGCTTTAGATAAAAAGTTCCTCATGGTTTATTCTTGTTGTGATATCATGTGTGTTTTAGATATTCCCATTATTTCCTTACACTATGCATGTTCATGTGAAACTTGTGTTTTGAAAGAAAAGAGTTTACATGCTTGAATTTCCTCATGTTGTAGTGAATTTGAGTATATGTTGCCTATAAACTTCATAAGATGAATTGATGAACATTCTTTAGCTTGGAGTTGAGAATTCCTCCTTCGATATAGGCTATGAGTATAGATTGATAGGTCATGACTGTAATAAACAAGGTAAAATTATTGTATAATATACTTGAAAAGTGAAACCTAGTGGCTCATAGCATAGCTACGTTCTCTAAGACACTACTCTTCCTGTATAAACTGCCGTGTCCTCTTTTGAACAGTTAATATCCAAAAAAATAATATTTCATTTCTGAATGATGATAAGTTGAGAGTGAAACCTTTCCTAAAATGTTTCAATTTGTGTGCTACTCCCGTATCCTCTTGGAATTAGAGTTAAGCTTTCCTTGTAAATTATAACTCTTAGGCTTATAGGAGAACCGTGTAAATTGTACTCACTGACTTCATTTGAACGAATATTGCAAGACATCAAAAATCCATTACTGCATTGAAAGAGTAATAAACATTCTCTATAAATTGCCAATGGAGATTGAATAGGAAGACCTTTAATTGTATATTTCTTAATCCAGGAATCACATCCACTGTAATCCTTCCTAAGCCATATGTATGTAAATTCATTTTTATTCTTAGATCTTTCTGTTCATGGATAACAAATTAATGTAAAAGTATCATTCAAGACAGCTAGGCCACAAGACGGACCATTCATAAAATAACAATTGTCGGGCGTTTTTGCTGTGTGAAACGTCTTAGTACTCAAATCAAAAGAAAGAATTACCAGTGCTTCTTCTATCGAGATTCAAATCCAATGACAAGACCCCTGGTAAAACATCTGAGAACTAGGCAACCAATATATAGTGGCGAAATTTTGATCGGCGTGATCCAATTCTCTCCAAAAATCAATATCCACATCATAAACCTCAATTTTTTTCTCAAAATCTTGAGGGTACCCATGGTCTTCCAGATAAACGTCCAGAATTCTAATAACTTTTTAATCATTTGCTATATTGTCAAAGCCAAACCCTACGCATTCAATAGCATAACTGAAAGGCGGTGGTATATTGAAAGGACTGGGTGGAAGCAGCCTATAATTTCTAGTGGATGGATTAAATAATACAGTTGTAAGGTTATCCATCAAAGCAATTATACCTTGGCAAGGACCAATAAATTGATCAAAGTCATTGCTATAATTAGAGGTCATACAAGGCACATCTAGATCTGGATTAATGGGGCTGAGATAATTCTCATCATCACCTGAAAGAAAAGACAAGATAGTTTTATGTAGGTCATCATCTTGTTTGATTGACCGTTTAAAATGAATTAAGTCATCTTTGAATGTTGTGGGACGGTTAAGATGATGATTCACAAAAGTAGAGGATTGCACGAGAGTGTAACAAGATTTTGAAAGACATTTGAGTCTCATGAGAGATTTGACTGGAAGCATCAAAAGTATATTAATAACCACATCTTGCAGCAGTTTCATCATTACAACCATGTTTTACACAATGATGGTGAAAGAATTTTGGAGAATGATGTTTAGAATATTGCAGAACCTTATTTAATGCCCATTCAGATATAACGAACTATGCATCTTACTTGCATTTTGTGGTTCTGAGGAGGGCTTCTAAATTGGGATGACAAGTCAGATGGAGTGGGGTTGATGGGAGGCAAATTCACATGATCAATTTATGAAGACGTGGTTCGTCCCAAACCACATAAGTTCACCTTGCATAATCCCAATCCGTATAATTTGAAAGAAAAAAAATTAATAAATAAAAGAACTTAAAAGAAAATGTCTTTAACTTAACCGAGTGGAGCACGCTTTTTGTTTGGACATGGTAGTTCCTCCTCTGACATGCGTAGTTTAAATTTCATGTATATTGGATTGCTAGGCCTAGTTCCTACCTTCCTTATCATGTATTGAGTATGTTTAGCTTGGACTCCTCGGTTTTGTGAATTTACATGAGTTTGAATGCATGATTGGCTACTAGTTTTGAGTCTTTTATGTTAAAAGGTGTCTAAAGTCCTAGTCGAGGATAAATGTTCATAATGGGGGTAATGTTAGACCTCACAATCTAGTGGTCGAACTAGGCAAAACAGTTCACAACATAATATGGTTATCACTTTGATTTTTTTTAAAAAAATTGTTTTTTGAGTCGCCGCCTAATTTAATATTAGAAAAATTCATTTTTTATTAAATATGTAAATATAAATTCTGTTTTAATTTGTGAAATCACGTTGATTCTGAATAAGGGTTTTTTTTCTCGAGGGAATGATTTTACGCATCCCTCAGAGCCTATCCAAACATAGTCCCTAAACTCAATTTAGGAAAAATAATTAGGAAACCTTATTTATTTATTTTTATTTTGAAATCAATGATAAGTAAATTAGTTTAAGAAAAAGAGCAAAAACAATTAATAGCATGTATATGTGTATTATATAAAATTAGTAGTAGTATGTTTATCATATAGTAAAATAATGCATTTCAAATGTACGACAATTTTTATAGGAAAAAAATACTTGAATGAGTACATTTTAATAAACAATTATGATTTTTAGCAATAATATATTAAATTTGTAATACGTATTAAAAGTGAATTATGTATGCAATATATATGTATTATCATTATTTTTTTTATATATTATGCTTGTTTGGTAAGAAATTGACACATTGTATTATAATTGTATTAAAATATGTAATAAATGTATTATCCATCAATAAAACTTGTATCATATGTGAATAATAAATTGTCTATGCATTATAAATACATTAAAAGTGATCAAATGAGAAAAAAAATGGTATTGCTATTAATGGTAAAATATTTTTTTAATGTTATCGATTTATGTAAGTTTTTCTTTTTTATATGCCGAAAAATATAGGTATACCATAGAACTTATCCTAAAAATATATAAATGTTGAATTTATGAAAATATGACGTTTTGTAGTAGTCGGGTGTAATTATATAGTAATATGTGATTTGTAATTTGAATGTAAATACATAAATGGAGTTTCCAAAAAATAAAAATAAATAATAAATGAGACTAAATGTTAAAATATTATATAATGTTTGTGATCTAAAATCATTTATTATAAAGTATAGTATTATATATGTATGTTATTTAAAACTTATAAACTTTATTATAGGATAAGTTGATGATAAATTATATATTATAAAAATAAATAGTATTCGCAAAAAGGATAGTGGATATGAGAAACCAAAATAAAAGGTTATGTGTAGAGAAAACTAAAGACAAAATAATGAATTTATATTTTTATGTGCATGACATATTTATGTATGAACGTATTGGCATATTTTAAAATACTTTTCGCAGTATTTGATTTTTAAAAATAAAGATAGTGATAATATTAAATATAATTTCTTTAAAATAGGCCACTAACTATTGACACTTATTAAATAATTATATTTATTTTTAATTAATAAAATATATAAGCCTACTTCCATGCTTGTCTATTAAAAAGGTATAATTCCACAAGTTAATTATTTTGGCCTTATATGTCTCTAAAAGTGATTATTCTAGATTTTGAACTAGTTTTAGATTTATTTGGTAATTCAAAGCGATGAGTAGGTCTTAATGAAGATCGGTTTAGCCTTTTGAAACTTCATTGGAAATTCTAAAATGTAAGCCTCCTTTCTCTTCAACTTAAAGGCTTAAAGGAACGTTAAAAATAGAACTGTCAAGACGGTTATGAAGAAAATCAAAAGATATGAAAAGACTTCAGGTCAAAAAGTTAATGAAGATAAGAGCTTCTTTCTTACAGACACCAAAGCTAGTCCCTACAAAATCAATAGGTTGAGGCAACGTACAGGATTTATGGACAAGTGTTTTCCTTTCACTTATTTGGGTTGTACACTATATTCTGGAAGAAAGAAAGTGAAGTATTTTGATATCATAATTTCAAAAGTGGTCAAAAGCTAAGGTTGAATGGTTGGCAAGGAAAGATGCTCATTGTTAAGGGAAGAGCAGCACTCATAAAGAGACTCCTTCAGTCTCTTCACCTTTATATTATATTTGTGCTTAACCCTCTTACAGGTACTCTAAACACCATTGAGAAACACATAGTGAGGTTTTATTGGGGGTCTTCAAATGAAATAAGGAAATATCAGTGGAGCTCTTGAACTAACTTATGTTGTCCTAAAGAGAAAGGGGGTATAGGTATTAAAAGTTTAGTTGATATCTCTATCACCCTTGCTATCAAAAGGTGGTGGAGACTAAGGGGCTGATTTTTTTGAAGAATCAGTATCGTGCTTATAAACATAACGCTCAAAAGATATGGAGCTCTGGTAACTCTTACGGATGGAAAAGTCTTGTTTGGTCAACAAATATAGCAAAACATCAAATCAAATGGAACATTAACAATGGTAATATCAATTTTTGGTGGGATAGATGGACAATTTTTGTCCCTTTAGCCCTTATTCCTTTTCTATATAGTGATAAGCTCCTTGACAAACTATGTGTTAAAGACTTTATGCTAGATGGAAGATGGGACGAAAGAACCCTGTCTTGTGTACTTCCTGCAAATATTGTTCAAAGCATTATGAACATGGACATTGGCCATAATGATCAAGATGACGATCCCATTTGGACTTGTACTGAAGATGGTCACTATTCTAACAAATCTGGTGAGAAATATCAAGCAAAAAGATGAGTTTCTGCAATATTTGTAGCATAAATCTATTCCTTTTAAGATCTCATTTCTTTCTTGGAGATTATGCAAAGAAAAATTGTCTTTTAATTAAGTGGCACATAGATTTGATAATCATTCAAATGTTGAATGTTATTGTTGCAATGACCTTGTAATAGATTTAATTCAACACAGGTTTACACGAGGGAAGGCTGCAACTCATATATGAAATTGTATTGGTGCCTCCTTACGCATTATTCATCAATATGTTTCTACCATAAGAATATTCAATAAATGATGGAGTGTTGAAATGAAAAATAACGTACACGATTTGATAATTCAAACTGCTCCGATAATTATATGGGAAATCTAGAAAGAATGGGCAGCTTGTAAGTTTGGGGTTCAAAACAAAATGTACCACAAGAAAATGGAGTATCAGGTATTATGGAATATCACTACAGCACTCAAGATCATTTTCCCCACTATTAATAAAATGGGCAGCTGGCCTAGCATGTGTGAGAATATTGAAAGACTGCAACGCAGGAGGAATGTCATACAAGTCGTCTGGCAAAAACCAAAAGCAAGGTAATTCAAAGTCAACGTTGATGGAATTTCATCAAGGATACAGGACAAACGGGTATTGGGGGCATAGTTAGAGACAAAGATGGTAAATTTTTATATGGCCTTCTTTAAGGCAGTATAGTTCACCAACAACAACCAAACAGAAGCTACTGTGTCAGATTTGGTGCTAATTGGTGTGAGAAAGGAATTAAATATTTCACCACCTAAATGGATTCTTTGGTAATTACTATCATGTCAAAAAACATGAGCACTACTAATCTAAAGTTGAAAAAGATCATATATGAACTCACAAAAGTGTTAGCAATGTTAATGTCAACTTCATTTATTGTTATCGAGAAGCTAATACGGTTGTTGATTACTTTGCGAAGATGGCCTTTACTAGTGGAAATAAAACCTATATCTTTTCTTGGCAATATCTTAATCAAGAGGTTAAAGGCATAATTCAACTCGATAAATGGAAAGTACCTTTCATGAGGAAAAAAATATGAAAAATGTAATTTTTTCGTAAGCTAATAACAATTTTGTTTTTACATAAAGAAGGAGATTATATAGGCTACTCTGAAGAAACCTTACCCCAGAACACAAACCAGGTTCGTGTAAGTTGCTTTTAAGTAAAGACAGAGTAAAGACACAAACACTTATTGAATTAAAACCTTCCTCACTCAAGGAAGGAAAAACCTCGTTTTATTAATTCAACTATAAGATTTTGTGATTACAACTCAATAATCAAAAGTCTTATCTCTACTACTCCCTCGATTAGGTCCAATCGATCTCTCCAAAAGGCCAAACCCACCTTTTGTTACAACTCTTGCTAACAATCAACCCTACAAAGAGCCAAACCCACCCTTTGTACAATAAACTGTAAACTACAATTAAGAACAAAAACAAGACAAATAGTTCTACACGATAAAAACCTTCTCACTCAAGAATGTTTTGACCGTGGCAATCCTATCAATCTTGAAGACCTCAATTTGGTGAATAATTCTCTCTTGTTCTCTGCGTGAAGTCGTTAGTTTCTCCCTCTGCCTCGTATCCTTCTTATATAGTTGTTGCCTTGTACAATCCTTACTAATAAGGTAAGAAAGTTATATTTAAACAAGGATTCTTTTTTAATTTAAAATCCTTATTATACACAACTTCCTTCCTTAATAATATATTTAAGGTTTTCCTTATTTGTATTAACTTGTACCTTTAATATATTATTTTGGCTTTGACAAATAACTCTATTGTACTTGATCTTGAACTCTAGCTTGACTTCTTTGCTGCGTACATTTGCTACTGTTCTTTGCGCTTTTTGTCTATCATCAAAACGAATTAACGATTCTATCACATTCTATCATATTCCCCCTTTTTGATGAAGACAAACATGTAGCGTGTGATGTATGCGCAAATAACTCTTCCGCCTTTTGACGAATCAAAAAGACAACAACAGCGGCTAATCAACACTAATCAATATCCATAGCAACAAAATACGCCCAGCCAGTTGAGCAATGTAAAGTGTTCTGGCAACAAAATAGAGTGAACAAGGAGCAACAATACAGAGTGAAACCAACTAAGAGAACCAGGTTCAGACAACATGTTTTATCACTGTGGAGGTTGACCAGGCTTAGTTGAAGCAGAAGCCAGCATATCCAAAACTCTGTCAACTCTTGCATTGTTAGCAAGTTGTTGCTGCACCAACTGATCCTTCAACTTGTGTATTTAAGCATTTGAGGAATCGAGCTCAGCACGTAACTTCTGGTTGTCTGATTCAAGAGAAGCGTTCTTTTCTTCAGCTACTTTAAGTTCCCTAAGTAACTGAGCAACAGGACCAGATGTACGTGGAGACGCAGTTGCAACCTGCTCCGACTTAGAAATGCCACAATCAGCAAGGATAGTTTGAGTGAACATATCTGCACGAGTTAAAATCCTGCCTTCTCCCAAAGGTACTTCAAAAGCATCAAACACCCTAGTCAATAGATTTCCAAAAGCTAACTGATGAGAGCCTAACTTAGGATCCACAATTCTAGCAAGATGTTTGATAATCTGTGTAGGCCAATCAATGCGCTCTTTGCACTCAAGTGCGTTCATAAGTCCCATGTCTCTTATGGAGGCAATGTGACGTTGATGACCTCTAGGCAGTATCACCTTATGAACTATCTCAAAAAGAAGCTTATGCAACAATCGCATTATTCCCTTTAAAACAGTTTGAGCCCTAGAATTGACTCTACCTTGAGAGAATCAAGCTGGCAGACTAGAATACTTATCAAAACCCCAATTGTACTCATTTATACCCACAGATGGTATATGCAAGATTTCCCCAAGCTTGGTTGCATCAAACGCAATGTCAACTCCCTTAACACTAGACGACACCACATCTCCTTCTAGGATGACCAAGTTCGTATAAAATTCGACCACTTCCTTTTCATAAATCAAACTGGGTTCTACAAATAAATCCTCCCACCCTTGAAACCTTAGGAGTTCGCAAACCTGCTTCACTAGATCCATTGAAAGTATATCAGGGTGAAAAGTTCTACCCCTAAGCACTGATTTGGTTTGGAAGTACTTTTTCCTTCCCACTTTTAGAAATTTATCTGCATTGCTTTTTGCAGATTTTGATTTGGATGGAGGAGTAGCTGATTGTTTACCCTCAGACATAGCATCAGTATTAGAAGCAAGATCCAATGGGGAGACTGATGAAGGAACATGAGACTTACCCAATCGGCGACGCTTCACCCCAGATGTTGCATCATCAGCTGGTTTTACCACATGTGCACTCCTTGTGACTGGCCTGTGTGGACGAACCTGTTTGACTGCAATGTGCTTTCTTGGACACCTTGGTTTTTTAGGGTGAGGAGAATTCAAAAGAATATCATCATGGATTGGAGAGAGTGGTGGGTTTTGAGAATGTGTGGTGAGATGGTGAAGAAGGGGGGATGGGTGGGACAGCGGCTGTGGGAGATGTTGGGTTTGGTGAAAGTGGGGTTTCGTGGACCGGTGATGTTAGAGTTTCTTGGACTGGTGATGGGGGAGATTTGATGATGGGTGGTGGTGGGGAGTCAGTAACGACAGGTGAAGATGCTCCTTGGACTGGTGATGGTGAAGGGGTTACTTGTGGTGGTGGGGATGTAGCTTTTGGTGGTGGAGATGGAGTTTTTTGTGGTGGTGATGGAGCTTTTGGTGGTGGTGATGGAGCTTTTGGTGGTGGTGATGGAGGTGTGATTGGGAGTTGGCTTTCCTCCCCAAGATCGGGCACACCATCAACAACTTGGTTTTCTTCCCCCTGAGAATATGCACTATCAGACGAGCTTTCGTCATCGGAGTAAGCAACAAGTGGATTAGTCATGGTTATGGAAGGGATTTTGGTTTCTGGGTTTTCTGAAGAATGAAGATGAGAGAAAGTTGGTTGCTAGTTTAGAGAGAGTGCTTTATTGGGAACGGTTTTGGTGTTGTAATCAAGGTATTGGAGTAATTATGGGGGATTGACATCGAGGAGACGTGTGCCGTGACGGTTGCACCTGCTTGTCAGAGATGGGGCATGGGAGAGAGAAGATGAGAGTGTTTTCCCCCAATAATTTTTTTTTTATTTTTTTTTATTTTTTTTTTATTAATTTAAAATTTTTTTCCCTTTTTTTTTTAATGCAATGATTATGTAGAACCATCTTGACTGAACCTGGTTTATACCATATTAGAACTTGGTTGGGCATAGTTCATTCTAAGTAGATGAGCCCTAACTCAAGTCTATTTTTCTGAAATGACTCTCTTCCTAGTGCCTTCGTGAAAATATCAGCAACTTGATTCTCAGTTTTACAGAACTCCATTATTATGTTTCCCTTTTCAACATTATCACGAAGAAAGTGATGCCTAACATCTATGTGTTTGGTGCGCTTGTGTTGAACTGGGTTTTTGTCCATGTTTATAGCACTTGTGTTATCACATAGAATAGGAATACAACCTGTTCCTATACCAAAGTCTTTAAGCTGTTGTTTTATCCAAAGAAGTTTGGCACAACATGAAGCAGCTGCAACATACTCAGCCTCTGCAGTAGATAGAGCCAATGAATTTTGTTTTCTTGTTGCCCAGGATATTAAACATGGTCCTAAAAAGTGTGCCATCCCAAAAGTACTTTTTCTATCAACCATGTGTCCTGCATAATCAGCGTCAGCAAATCCCTTTAGATAAAAAGAGTCACCAGTTGGATGCCAGAGAACCAGGTTTATTGTACCTTTCAAATATCTCAGGATTCTATTGACAACTTTTAGATGTGATTCCTTTGGGCAAGACTGAAATCTTGCACATAGACCAACACTAAACACTATATCAGGTCTTCTAGCAGTGAGATACAGGAGTGATCCAATCATACCTCTATATCTAGTGTCATTGACTGGTGAACCTGGTTCATCTTTATCAAGCTTTGTTGTTGTCCCAATGGGAGTATCATTTGTCTTAGCTTCATTCATATCATACTTCTTCAGTAATTCCTTGATGTACTTTTGTTAATGAATTGATGTTCCAACCAGAGTTTGCTTAATTTGAAGTCCCAAGAAGAAGTTCAATTCTCCCATCATACTTATCTCAAACTCACTATCCATTAGTTGAGCAAATTCTACTCCTAGTGAGTCATTGGTTCCTCCAAATATGATGTCATCTACATATACTTGGACTATGAACAGATCTTTACCTTGTTTTCGAAGAAACAAAGTATTGTCAATTTTGCCTCTTGTATATCCATGTGTGAGAAGAAAAGTAGACAATCGATCATATCATGCTCTTGGTGCTTATTTTAACCCATAGAGTGCTTTGTCCAATTTATATACATGATCAGGATATATGGTATTTTCGAAACCTGGAGGTTGTTTTACATACACCTCTTCTTGTAGGTAACCATTTAGAAAGGCACTTTTGACATCCATTTGGTAGAGTTTAAACTCCATGTGAGCAGCACATGCAACCAGTATTCTAATGGCCTCAATTCTTGCTACTGGTGCGAAGGTTTCATCATAGTATATACCTTCTTGTTGGTTATATCCCTGTACAACTAGCCTAGCTTTGTTGCGCACTATTTGACCTTGCTCATCGAGCTTGTTTCTAAACACCCACCTAGTTCCTATTACTGTTCTGTTTTGGGGCTTTAGAACCAGGTTCCACACTTTGCTTCTTTCAAATTGGTTGAGTTCTTCTTGCATAGCACCAATCCATTCAGAGTCTAGCAACGCTTCCTTTATATTTTTAGGCTCAATCAGGGACACATAGGCAGAGAATGCACACATACCACGTAATTTGGATCTTGTAGATATGCCTGAGTTAAGAGGAGTAAGAAGACTTTGCAGAGAGGGAGAGCTTTGATGTTTCCAATTATGAGTGGGAATACTCACTAGTTCTTGAGGTGCAGATGAACTAGTTTCGTCAGCAGACTTATCTCCTATTTCAGATGGTATGGTTTCTTTTTCCCATGTTTTTGGGTCTGATCGCTTGGAGCAGGTTTCCTCATTTTGTTCATCCTCTGAATTTCCTTCAATTTCACTAGTATGTTCATTAAAAACAACATGGACACTTTCTTCTACACGGTTTGTTCTTTTATTCAGTACCTTGTAGGCCTTGCTTTGTGATGAGTAGCCTAGAAAAATTCCTTCATCACTCTTGGCATCAAATTTTTCCAAATTGTCTTTGTCATTATTGTGTATAAAACATACACATTCAAAGGCCCTAAGATGTGCTAGATTTGGTTTTCTTCCTTTTAGTAGCTCATATGGTGTTTTGTTTAACACTGATCTGATCATACATCTATTTATTAAATAGCATCCTGTATTTACTGCTTCAGCCCAATAGAATTTTAGAAGTTTGCTTGAGATTAACATTGTTCTTGCAATATCTTCCACTGTTCTATTTTTCCTCTCAACAACACCATTTTGTTGTGGTGTTCTAGGTGCTGAGAAGTTATGCTCAATCCCATTTGTAGTACAAAATTGTAGGAATTGTGAGTTCTCAAACTCTAGTCCATGATCAGATCTGATGCTGATTATTTCTTTGTTGAATTTCTTCTGAACCAGCTTTGCAAAAACTTCAAACATAGTGAATGTCTCATACTTTGTTGCAAGAAACAATGTCCAAGTGAATCTTGAGTAGTCATCAACTATTACAAACACATTTCTTTTTCGACCCCTGCTTTGTATACGCATTGGTCCACATAAATCCATGTGAAGCAGTTCGAGTGGCTTAGTAGTACTTACTGTCAACTTTGGTTTGAAGGATGACCTAACCTGTTTTCCTTGAATGCAGGTTCCACATACTTGGTTGTCCTTGAAACTTTTGGTTGGCAATCCCCTAACCAGGTCTTTAGATATGAGCTTGTTTATAGTTGTCATGCTAATGTATCCCATTCTTTTGTGCCATAGCATGGAGCAATCTGAGACTGCACTTAGACATTTAAGATTATCTTCCTTGGAGTCAACAGTCTTGACTTTGTACACATTCTTGTGTCTCTTTCCTAGTAGAACGAGGTTTCCAGTCACTGAGTTTGTTACTCTGCATTCTTTTTCTGTAAAGAGAACGTTGTTTCCTTTATCACATATTTGAGATACGCTCAAAAGGTTATGTTGTAGACCATTCACATAATATACATTCTCAATTGCATGAGTATCCATTGATCCAACCTTTCCAATTCCCTAAATTTCACCACTTTTACCATTACCAAAGGCAACGTTTCCGCCTTTGATGTTCTTGAGTGAGAGGAAGCTTCTTTTATCTCCAATCATGTGTCTTGAGCATGCACTATCCAAGTACCATTGTTGCTGCTTCCTCTTCACTGATCCCTGCAATTTATTGTTGAATTTTAGATTTTGGTACCCAAATCCACTTTGATTTAAGCTTAGGGAATGAGTGGATAAGATTTCTTCTGGCCCAGATAGAAAGAGATTTGTCTGTAGGGATTTGTTTTTGCTCATTGGGTTTATCATGATGAGGTTTTCTCAAGGATTTCAAGTTTTTGTTATGAGCTGTTTGTTTCTTTTGACAATCATGGCTTTTATGTCCTACCAGTCCACAGTGCATGCATAAACAGTCTATGTTGGGATTTTTTACTTGAGAGCTGGTTCTATCAAAACCTATCTCATGTTTCTCAATTGTGCGATTCTTGTGAATGCTGTCAAGCAGTATGGAGGACCTGGTCCATCTCATTCCATTTTCTGCTTCAGTTTTAGTCACAAGAAGCTCTTTGGAGAGTGTTTCATTCCTTTTAGTTACCAATTCTAGATTTTTACTTAGTTTGGTATTCTTAGATAAAAGATGAAGATTCTGTTTTTCAAGACTCTTGTTTTCTTCTCTTAGTGATGCATAGTCTTCCATTATCAGTTCCCTTTATGAGTCTATGCTTTTATATGCATCAATGAGAGTGTAGAGTAAGGATTCTAGCTCTCTTTTTGAGTATGAACCTAGATTGTCTTGTAAGTGATGAAGACTAACCTTTTCATTTGTATCTTCTTCTTCTTTTTCCTCTTCAGAATCTGATCCAGCCATGAGTGCTAGTATGGTTTCTTGTGATCTGCAAGTTTCCCTTTCTTCCTTGGTTTCCACTGCTACAAGGGCAAGAAATTCATAATCATCTTCTTGTTCTAGTGCAAGAAGAGACTGGTTTTCTGTCTCATCACCCTCAAACTCTTCATCAGATGAATTCCCCATTGCTGCAAAAGCCCTCTTCATTGACATGTCTGCCTCTTGAGTTGTCATTCTTCTGTTTGAGGGAACAAACTTATCCTTTTTGATGTCTTTACCTTTCTCAAAGTTTACCTTTTTTTGCTCTACAGCCCAAAGTGGACAGAATTTTATGAAGTGATCTGGACTCCCACACTTATGACAAACCTGGTCTTTAGTGTTTTCAGATGGTTTTTGAAAAGCTTTCTTTTGAAAGGTCTGCCCTCTCTTTAGCATTCTAGTGAACCTTTTCGTTATGAGGGCGATATTTTCATCTTCAAAATCATCTGATGCAGTAGCCTTTAGAACCAGGTTCCTTTTCTTTCTTTTTCCTCCAATTTCCTTTTCTTGGTTTTTCTTAAGTTCGTATGTGATGAGATTACCAATTAACTCATCCATTCCCAGTGAGTCCAGGTCACGGGCTTCAGTGATAGCTTTGAGTTTGCTTTCCCAAGTTTCAGGAAGGACACTCACGAGTTTCCTTACTGCTTTTCTGTTAGGCACTATCTCTCCTAAAGAGTACATCTCATTGATGATGGAGGTGAACCTGGTGTGCATGTCTTGAATAGTCTCTCCTTCTGCCATCCTGAACAACTCATATTGCCTGTTCAAGTTATCAATTTTAGACTTCTTGACTTGCGTTGTTCCCTCATGAGCTGTTTGCAGTGTTTCCCATATGGGTTTGGCATCTTGACATGACGAGATTCGATTATATTCGTCTGGTCCTATGCCACATATCAGAATTTTCTTGGCTTTGGCATTGTTTTGAATTGCAAGCTTGTCTTCAACATTCCATTCCTTTCTTTCTTTTGGAATTTTGGTGATTCCATCAATTGCTGTTTTCATAGGTATGGTTGGACCATCTAGAATTACTCCCCATAGATCAGGGTTTTTGCCAATAAGATGGTCCATCATACGATTTTTCCACCATCCATAATATTTGCCATTGAACAGTGGTGGTCGTGTTTGTGAAGCTCCCTCTTGTGGGGTAGGTGGTGCTGCCATTGAGTCTTTTCAAGGTGTGAATCTTTTAACGAAAAGACCTGCTCTGATACCAATTGAAGAAACCTTACCCCATAACACAAACCAGGTTCGTGTAAGTTGCTTTTAAGTAAAGACAGAGTAAAAACACAAACACTTATTGAATTAAAACCTTCCTCTCTCAGGGAAGGAAAAACCTCGTTTTATTAATTCAACTATAAGATTTTGTGATTACAACTCAATAATCAAAAGTCTTATCTCTACTACTCCCTCGATTAGGTCCAATCGATCTCTCCAAAAGGCCAAACCCACCTTTTGTTACAACTCTTGCTAACAATCAACCCTACAAAGAGCCAAACCCACCCTTTGTACAATAAACTGTAAATTACAATTAAGAACAAAAACAAGACAAATAGTTCTACACGATAAAAACCTTCTCACTCAAGAATGTTTTGACCGTGGCAATCATATCAATCTTGAAGACCTCAATTTGGTGAATAATTCTCTCTTGTTCTCTGCGTGAAGTCGTTAGTTTCTCCCTCTGCCTCGTATCCTTCTTATATAGTTGTTGCCTTGTACAATCCTTACTAATAAGGTAAGAAAGTTATATTTAAACAAGGATTCTTTTTTAATTTAGAATCCTTATTATACATAACTTCCTTCCTTAATAATATATTCAAGGTTTTTCTTATTTGTATTAACTTGTACCTTTAATATATTATTTTGGCTTTGACGAATAACTCTATTGTACTTGATCTTGGACTCTAGCTTGACTTCTTTGATGCGTACATTTGCTACTGTTCTTTGCGCTTTTTGTCTATCATCAAAACGAATTAACGATTCTATCACTTTCTATCATACTCCTTCCCCTCTCGTTTTTGTGAAGCTGTAATCTCCTGGTTAGGGGTATGGTTCATGTCCCCTTTAACATTTTGTAACTTTTTGAATTAATCAACATAGTAGAGGTCAAGCCTAATCCCCCACACCAAAGGAATCACAACCCGAGGTGATGGTCTTAAAAAATCAAAAAAATCTTAACCCATTTCCAAAAATATTTTTTTTCTTATCATTTTTTCTAAAAGTTTTCCCAAGGGTTTTCAATACAACTTTAATCTTGTTAACAAATGACATTAAGTCGCTTAAATAAGCTTCAAAAATAAAAGATAATCAATTCAACATATAAAAAACTTAAGAGTTATATAGACATAAATAAATATTACCCAACATATCAAAATAATATAATCAATACCGTAAAAAAAAGCGAGGCTAAAGAACTTTAGACTCCTATTTATGAGACTCCAAACTTAGCGATAATCCTAATTGTTATTGACCTAATATTTTAGGTCAATAACGAGTCTCAAAGTAGAATGTTCAGCTCTTCGATTGTACATGAAACATATATAGAGGAAAAGAGATAAGGAACTAATGGAGTAACCAATAGTGATATGAGAAGATCAGATAAAAATATATGCCTTAATAGAAACAATGAGAATTAAGTGATCAAAAGCAAAGGTACTTGGCAAAAAATAACTATCAATTCTAGTATGAGATTTAATGATCTTAAACTTAATTAAAAAGGCTAGGAGATTTTCCTCTCACGAAAGTGATTTACAATTTTCTACTTTTGTTAGTTGGTTGTAGCACTACCCGGAAATTCTGTATCAATGACAACATAGATCAGGTTAGCATTTAAAAATTTATAACACAATTCATTATAAAAACTGCTAAATTGCAGATTATCTTCTCAAGACTTCTCCAAGAAGTAACAACCGCAAAACAATGATTGTGTTTTAACTTATACATGAAACTCAAACTAAATGTTATTTCTACCCAATATATGCCTATGCTAAGGTACACCATGACACTATAATCTCACCATTGCAGGTTAATGAAAAACAATAACACTATACTCAACAGAAAAGCAACCAAGGACTAGCAGTACCATTTAAATAATCTAGTATACCTCATTGATTAACAACCTAGAAAGTGTTAGAGTAAATCTTCAATTGAAAATCCATGGAAGCAGCTAATTATTTGAAAAAATAGTTCAACCATTTTTTACAATATTTTAACAATATTCTAGATATTATATCCGTCATTCCTAATATGACAAATCTTATTTTCAAGAAAACTACAAACTTAGTCTCATGATTATTACATTGAAAACATTAGCTAAAAATGTCTTATAGATTTTCAATTTTAAAAAAGAACAAGTGGTTTCCTTTATTGTTCTCTGCTTTTTTATTTTTAATATTAATAAAAGGAGTAAATTAATAATATCTTTTGTAGTTGTCAAAATAATCATTAAATTTTTTTGGACAACTAAAGAAGTTGTTTCCACAATTACGATAATTATTGAAGTAAAGTATAAAAGTTAAAAATTTGTGACTATTGAAAAACATCTTTTAATCTAATTAATAATATTTGTCATTTCTATCCAATTTTTAAGACTTGAAGGACTCCTACCTAATTAATTAACTAATTTGTCCCTATTAATAGACCTTCCCCAATCAAGATAGGAATATATTAATCTTAATTTCAAAGTCTCGAAGAAATAAGAAATGAATAAGATGGGAACATATTATTCATAATTTCAAACTCTCGAAGAAATAAGACATGAATACGAGAAACAGGGCACACTCAACATTTCTTCACAGGACCAAACTAGATAACATCAAGCGGATTAAAAAAATAAGAAAAAGAATTTTATATTGTGTTGAGCAGTAAACTAGAGCTTTGACGTTAACAAGAATTATCATAAAAATATTATATTTCATTAATAATTTTGTAAAATAAATTTTATCGATCTAAGTTTGGATCATAGTCTGAAAGACATCAAACCTATTGCATTTTGTCCTAAAAATCCAACAAGTTATAGTTTTATAATATTCTTTTAATTAAGTGGGGATTATAGGAAAAAATATTTTATAAAAGATTATTTTTTTAAATATATTCACAAAGCCAAATAATCAAAATTATTTTGAAATTGTTACTTGAAGAAATGGTAATTAATTAAGGTAATTTTTTGTCCATCTTACACCTCTTCCTCCATGTGTCTTCTTGCATGCAAGACTTTGAACAAGCGGCATGGCCACTTGTCATGCTACCATTTATTTCTTAACTCTATAAATACTACTCATTTTATTCCATCAAAGATATACAAAAAGTGAAACATTCTGCCTCATTTTTTAGTTTTCAATTTTCACTTCTTATCATTATTTAATTAATGATGTTGACTTGTTATTTATATCCCCCTATTAACTTGTTGATAGTAATTAATTTGTGATTTCACCTCTATTTATTTAAGGTATCGAACATCCCTTTAATAAAGGATGAATTATCAGCTAATCGCTTTGACATGAAAGATAAATTATTGATCTCTTCGATGAAGGACGAATTATTGATCCCTTCAATGAAGGTAAATTGTTGATTCCTTCGATGAAGGACGAATTATCGATTCCTTCAATAAAGGACGAATTGTTGATCCATTCGATGAACGATAAATTGTTCATCTCTTCAATGAAGGATAAATTATTGATCCCTTCGGTGAAGATGAATTGTTCATCCCTTGATAAAGGATGAGTTGTTGATACTTTTGATAAAGATGAATTGTTGATCCCTTTGATAAGATGAATTGTCTCATGTGTTTATACACTAGAATTGTGAAGCCGCAATCTATATTTCGAAGAATGAAACTTATAATTGTAAAATCAAACACATGGATTGAGGCATGATGTCGTTAAGCAGCTGCTGAAAGATCGAATAATGCAATTGATTATGTGAAGTCAGAATTGAATTCGGCCGATTCACTGACCAAATTCGTGGGAAGAAAATTAACTCTTCAGACCTCAATAAAAATGGGTTTAAGACCAATTGTTAGCCAATAGAGATGGGAACCCAACATATGTGATTGGAGATCCCATGAAGTACGGGGTAATAACAAGTCGATGTTGGCTCTGTGCACTAACTGACAGTGTTTGATACTGCTACTAAAAATGAGAGATTAGTTATTAACTCTTAATGCATTCATAGTCCTTAATTAAGAAAAGAATATTTAAAGTAGTGTATACTTGATGAATTCACCTATATGATAGTAGGGGTGTGGCTGCTCCTATGAGACTTTTGGCCTAGTCTATAAAGCTCTCATGAATACCAGGTACGTGCGTGACCTATACGCACAAAACTGCGTTGAACAGAAAAATTATTGTGATCAAAATGTGATTGGTAAGTCACTGATTTACAACTAAAATTATCATAAAAATATTATATTTCACCGGTAATTCTATAAATTAAATTTTATCAATTTAAGTTTGGATCATAGTCTAAAAGACACTAAATCTTTTGCATTTTTTCCTGAAAATCAAGCAAGTTATGATTTTATAAAAATCTTTTGAGTAAGTGGGGGGATTGTAGGAAAAACTGTTTTATTTCAAAAAATTAATTTATTAAATATATTTAGAAATCTAAATAATTAAATTATTTTGAAATTATTACTTCGAGAAATGGTAATTAATTAAGACAATTTTTTGTCCATCTTACACCTCTTCCTCCATGTGTCTTCTTGCATGCAAGACTTTCGACTAGTGTTCATGCCACTTGTCATGATATCATTTCTTTCTTTAACTCTATAAATACTACTCATTTTATTCTTTCAAAGATATACAAAAAGTGAAAAACATTCTGCCTCATGTTTTAGTTTTCATCTTTCATTTCTTATGCTTATTTAATTAATGATGTTGGCTTTGTTATTTTATATTTTCCTAATAACTTGTTGATAATTAATTTGTGATTTATGTTACCTCTATGTATTTAAGATAGGGAAGTGCTTGTTTAGTCTTGGAGAAAATATATTAGTGTTGAAATAGTTTCTTAAGACATTGACCTGCATGACTAAAGTATTTATCTATTTTCTATACTAATATTTATATATATATTTACAGTAATTTTTATCTTATTTTCAAGACTAATTTTTGATAAATAATAAAGTTAATTATTATTATTATTATTATTATTATTATTATTATTATTATTATTATTATTATTATTATTATTATTATTATTGTGAAATTTATAATATATCCCCAACAATCTAAGAAACTAGTGCGTATAATATGTGCTCCATAACTTATGATGACATGTGTTCGGAAACTATTGATGATACTGATGGTATTGAGAATAATAATGTTGTTGCTACCCTGACTGGTACTTACAAGTCATTCTGTCGAAGGATTACGCTAAAGAAAATTATAGGTATGTAAATAGGCATGGTTAAAAATCCAATGCTAATAAAATAACCTTCGTGAAAAATACACCACAATGCAAAAAAATGTTGAAAAGAAATAACAATCCCGCTAAGCTAAAAATAATTTTGGTTGAAATGGATGATCTGATTATTGCGATCATTTTAGAAATAAATGTTGTGGCCAATGTGAGAAATTGGGTAATAGATCTTCGTGCTACTAGCGTATACACAAAAATGATTTTTTCTCAACACCCATGTTGAGAAAAGAGAAGATATTATTTATTTTTGTGACTCAAGACAACTAAAGTTCTTCGAAAAGAAAAAGTTCTCATGCTCACATCTAATAAAACTTTGGCCTAGAGTGATGTATTGTATGTTCCTAAAATTCAAATTAATTTGATTTCTGTGAAATTATTAGAAAAATGTGGAATGAAGATTTCTTTGAAAATAATGAAGTCATATTGATTAAAAATGATATTTTTGTGGGCAATGAATTTTGTAAGTATGGTTTATTTATGCTTAATATTTGTGATAATTTTACTGCTTACACGATTGAGTTTATTTCATTATGGCATACCAGATTAGAATACATTAATGTGTCATATATTAAAATATGTGATCTCACGATTTACTACATGATTTAAATTTATATAATTTTGATGATTACATAAAAGTTGTATTTATTTTTTCATGTTTCTTTATAACAAACTACATTATAACATGTTAATGTCTCATCTATTTAGAACCTGCAGTCTCTTGGTTTAATACTTAATTTAGATATTAATTTTGATAAACGTGAAATATGTGTTGAAGCTAAAATTATTAAAAATTCATATTTTTCAGTAAGTAGAGAAACTGAATTATTGTCTTTGATCCACATTGATTTGGATGATTTGAAATATACCATGAATAGAGGTGGTAAAAGATATTATGTGACTTTTCTTGATGATTTTTCAAGATTTACTAAATTACATTTGCTCAGAAATAAAGATGATGAATTTGAGTCTGAAGTTGAAAATAAACTTGGCAAAAAATCAAAAAAAAATTGATCTGATAGAGTTGGAGAATATGTATCTCTAAATGTTTTGTGTGAAAAAGAAGACATTATTCATGTAGTCACCTCGCCTTATTCAACTGAGTCTGATAGAGTAGATGAAAGAAAAAATATAACTTTAAAAGAAATGACGAATTCTATGTTAATTGGTTCTAATGCTCTGATAATTATTGATGTGAGTCTGTATTATTAGCATGTCACTTACAAAATAGAATTTCTCATAAAAGAGCTAGCAAAACTCCTTAGAAATTGTGGAAAGGTTATATACCTAATTTGAAATATTGAAAAACGTAGGGGTGTCTTGCTGATATGTCGTGGTTTAACAGTATTTTTAATATTTTTTCTTAAGTTTAGTGTGTGTCCAAAAGCCTTTTTGTATTGATTTTTTTGTAAGTTTCTCTTTATTTGCAGGAAATCTGTCCAAAGACAAACGTGAAAGTTTTTGAGCGAGAAATGCAGAAGAGACCACCTACGGAGCTTATGACGGTCCGTCGAGCTTGTGACGGTCCGTAGGTGGCATCGTAGTAAAGCTGCTGAAGGAAGATGGGAAAGTCTGACCCAAGTGTTAGATTACGGAAATCCATAACGGACCGTCATAGTCACGACGATCCGTCCTGCTGGTTCGTCGTGATGATTAGAGAGTAGTCCAGTACCCAAATTCCAAGAAATTTAAGTATTATGGAACATAGACCTTCGACGGACCGTCGTGCTTGGAACGGTTCGTCATACCTATTCGTCGAGGGTAATGAAGAGAGCCGCAGAAGAATTTGTGAAGTATGGGACGACGAAGGCCATGACGGCCCGTCATAACCACGACGGTCCATCACGAGGTCCGTCGATCCAGCCGCGTTTTGACAGATTTTCAGTAATTAGAGTCCTTCTTTTTTTTAGGTTTTTGTTTTTTATAAATAGTTCAAAAACCTCATTTTTTGGGTTATACTCTTTTAGGTTAGACTATTTTATGTTGGACTCTTTTATATAAGATTTTTTTATGTTAAACTCTTTGATATCAGAATTTTTGATTGTTAGAATTTTGGAGAATCTTTAGTTCTCTTGTTCATGTATTGAAGGATTAATTTCAGTAATTGATACACTTTTTCTGGAATTGATTGTTGGTGCTTTTGTTGATTAATTAAGTGAAATTCTCTATTTTATTCTTTCTCATTAAAGTAAGTGCATGAATTCTTTTATTACATATATGAATATTGTGATTATGAGTATGGGTAAGTAAACTCCATAACTAGGGTTGTGGGAACCATGGGTGAATTATGAGGTAAAATCTAACTAAAATACCAATTCTAGAATAGTGTCTTGCATGTTTTGATAATTCTTTCGTTTAGAAGTCTTTTTAAAGGATGACTAACGTTAAAACTCGCCTCAATGCTACTTGCCGGACCAAGGATGTAGATAATAGGAAAAGAATTATCAACATAGATTTAGAGTATACTATCTAATAGGCTGGTGTCGATTGGTACGAGGTAATAACTTAGTCAAATATCGAATACAATGCTTAATATGAGGTAAAGGTATGGGTAAGTATAGCAACACACGTAGCCAGACCAAGGTGCGGATTGAAATTTTCTAGATGCCGGACCTAGGATTTAGAGATACATAACTTATCACTTTACATGCAAGATACTAGGAAAGAATTGTTATAGCTAGGATTCTCAAGTTAGGAACCTGTGGGGAACACTTAAGCCCTAGTTATTTTTATCAACTGATTAAACTCCAAGATTTGAATCTATTAGTTGTTTACTTTAATCTAGTCAATTATTTTCATTAATTTAGATATAAAAATCCCCCCTTTACTGTCTTTTGTTTTATAATGAAATAATTGACTAAATAATAGTAATAATAGAATAAAGTTATGTCTGAACTATTTTCCTCGTGGGAACGATCCCAACCTCATTAGTTGGGTTCTTTACTTGATACGACCGCTTTACTTCTTATTAAATAAGTAAGTTTGAGCGTATCAAATTTTGGCGTCGCTGCCGGGGAAAGTAGCTTTTAGATTAACTTAAACTTATTATTAAAGTTTAGTCAATATTTTCTTGAATTTACTTTTCTACTGTTTTTTATTCTTCTAGAACTATCTTGCTTGTATGCCAAATACACGGAGAGGAAGACAACCCTTGTTTCCCTACTATCATGAATTAGAGCGTACACTATGCAATATGAATCGAAACTTGGGTATTAACGATGATGATCCAAACCAGAACATCCCAGCTCCTATTCATGTTCATGTTCAGTTATTACCCAATGATCCGGGTAAAAATCAACAAAGGGGACAAAATCCCGCTCCACACCCTTAAGAATACTACAGAGGTTATGATAATATTGCAAACTCTGATGGACCACTTGTCTTGCCCCCTCTACCACAAGGTCACACCTTTGTGGTAAATAGTAGTCTGATGCAAATGCTCACTGTTAAAGGTTTTTTTTCAGGGCTACCTTCTTAGGACCCACATGCCCATATAGCTAAGGTAAGGGCAGTGTGTAAAAGTTGTGTAGGGAGGCCTGATTTGGATTTAGATGTAATAGGGCTAAGAGTATTTCCTCTCTCACTGATGGGAGAGGC
This sequence comes from Solanum lycopersicum, assembly GCF_036512215.1. NCBI lineage: Eukaryota > Viridiplantae > Streptophyta > Magnoliopsida > Solanales > Solanaceae > Solanum > Solanum lycopersicum. The sequence continues at coordinate 49,395,124 of NC_090800.1, forward strand.
TTCTATTTGGTTCACTAAGCTCCCTTATAACTCAATTTTCACTTGGAATCAACTAAGGGACGTTTTCTTAGCACGTTACTACCGGTCTCCAAGAAACTAACCCACAAAGACAGAGTGCACAACTTTGTGGCACTACTAGGAGAGTCATTTAGTAGTTCTTGGGCTAGATTCACCTTATTTTTTAGAAGCTTCCCCAATCACCGCATAGATGATAAATTAGTGAAGGAATACTTCTATCAGGGACACGATGATAATAATAAGGCGGTATTGGATACTATAGCGGGTGTTTCTTATGGGGAGTGTCCTTATGCCGAGATTGCCAAAAAGATAGAGAAAATCTCCTGAAATAATAAAGCTTGGAGTACTAAGAAGTCAGATACTGGGAGAAATACCTTCGTAGTGCTATCCACTCACAACCCAGCCACAGATGAGATTTGTGAAGTGATGGATCAGATGAGAACTGAGCTTGGGTTGGTATTAAAACATGTTACTGGGGGTGTAGAAAAGATAAATACAGTTAACTACTTGTCTAAACCACCACAATCAAATGATGAATGCTATTCTGAGGAGAATTCCTATGCGGTAAATTAGCAGACGGGCGGGTTTCTGACCGAGTGCCCAAGGCTCAAATCAGGAGAAATGGCTCCAAGGTCTAGGAAACCAAGGCCGATCTATGGTAACTATAACCGTGAGGGTCATTATATCCGATATGGAAACTAAAACCGCGACAACAACTTCAACAGGGGTAACTATGGTAACAGAAATGATAGGAATGAGCCCTATGTCCCTCCTCAAAATCGTGAAGTTACTCCTAGGGATGGTGGAGATAGTATGGCGCGAGTTGAGGATATGTTGCACAAAATGATGAGGAGGTTCGATGCTAGTGATGATCATATTAAAGAGTTAAGTACTGATTTAGCGGGTATTGGGCAGAAATTCGATACACATGCAATATCGATTAAGCAGATTGAGTTGCAAATGGTCCAAATATCTGCGACTGTGAACACACGGCAACCGGGCACTCTTCCAAGAAATACTGTCCAAAATCTAAAAAATGATGGACACTGTATGGAAATCACTACTCGGGGTGGTAAGCAAATCATTGACCCACCTATGTCGTCTAATGAGGAAAAGGTGAAAAAAGATAATGATAAGGTGGTAGTGATTAGTGGTGAAGTAGAAGATAACAAGGGAAAAAATGTTGAAGTGCCTACAAAGGTAACTCTCATTCCTAGACCCCCCCCCCCCTTTCCTCAAATATTGGTGAAAAAGACCGAGGATGGTAAATATCGGCATTTTATAATAATGTTGAAGCAACTTTCTATCAATGTCCCTTTGATAGAAGCTCTAGAACAAATGCCCGGTTATGCCAAGTTTATGAAAGATCTGGTTACAAAGAAAAGATCGATCACTTTCGAAGATGATAGAATACAACATTGTAGTGCTATTGCTACAAGATCTCTAGTACAAAAGAAAGAAGATTCGGGTGCGTTCACTATTCCTTGTACAGTCGGGTCATTACATTTTGTGAGAGCATTATGTGATCTGGGGGCAAGCATAAATCTCATGCCCATCTCGATTTACAAGAAGTTGGGTTTGGGTGATCCAAAGCCCACTGCGATGCGGCTACTGATGGTCGATCGAACAGTAAAAAGGCCTATAGGGATACTGCACGATGTGCTAGTAAAAGTGGAGTCGTTCATATTTCCAGCAGATTTTGTTATTCTTGATTGTGAAGTCGATTTTGAAGTGCCTATTATTCTTGGAAGGTCATTCCTAGCTACGGGTAGAGCCTTAGTCGATATGGAAAAGGGGCAGATGAAATTTTGGCTGAACAATGAAGAAGTGACCTTCAACATTTGTAGGTCCATGAGGTAGAGTGGTGAGTTCCAATCGGTATCTGCTATATCCTACAAAGAAAATATGAAGAATCACCATGACCTAAAGATTGAAAGAAGAGAATTTATGGTTGGAGATTTGGTGAATTTATACAATTCTAGGTTGAGTTTGTTTGCGGGCAAGCTCAAGTCCAAATGGACTGAACCTTACTTGATTACCCAACTATTCCCTCATGGAACAGTTGAGTTGGAAACCAAGGAGGGTGTGTGGTTTAAGGTGAATGGACAACGAATAAAAATCTACTTCGAGCATGCTGAATCGGCGAGTGGAGTGATCGAGGCATACCATCTTGATGAAGTCTGAGTAATCAAGTGTCTTCAGTCTTGCCGCGACGTTAAATTACATGCTGGTTGGGAGGCAACCCAATACTTATAGTTTTCTTTCTAGTAATATTAGAATTTTCTACTAATGGGTTTTAAATTTGAAGGCACATCACCAGAAAATTCTGCAAAAATTCCCTCTACAGCATTCATTGACGGATACATCGACGGACCGTCATGCATGCGATGGACCATCGCATGAATTCGTCGTGCCAGGTACGTCTTTCATTTATTTTAAAAATTAGGGCACACGCAACGGAACCCATGACTGATCGTCGTATCTGCGATGGACCATCGTCGGGGACTCGTTGCGTTATTAACCAGCACACCCGACCCGACCCGGCTGGGGTATTTTAAAAATTATTAACATTTAAAAAACCCCACCCCTTCATTTCAACCATTTCCTTCCCTCTTAATTCCATTTCCCTCCCTTTCCAACTTCCAACATCCTACCTCTCTTCTCTATCAACTGATTACTTCCCCAAATCCCCAATTCCAGAAATCTCCTTTCTGCAGGTCGTAGTCAATTGTTGTGGTTCTGCTCTTTATAACCAAGTGTCTCATTTGCTTGTTTTTCTTCTCTTCTCAAGTATGTGTCTATGATCTTTACCCATCTACATTGCATTTTTGTTTTTCAATTAGTATTAGCCTATTTCTTCTTGGTGGGTCTTCCTTCTTTGATCCAATTTTGTCTGACCTAGGTTGAGAATCCTCGAATTGCCTTGTTAAAACATGAGAAATTAGTGATTTAGCATTGCTAGTTTGCTAGGTATTTGGGTTAGAAACATGTAGGTTAAAACTAAGTATTCCATATGAGTCATAGGGGATGATTGTGACATCCTCAGTTCTATCACTGAATGACAGATGGAGACCCTGATGATGGACCATCGTACCCACGGACAATCATACCCACGATGGACCGTCATAGGGTCTGTTACAACACCCTACTATTTATTTTCTCTAAGTTTCCACCAACAAACACATGCGACAGACTGTCGTTCCCACGATGGTTCGACCTGCACAACCGTTCTGGTTGTCAAAGACCCTATTCCGAAGGGTCTCAAAATTTTTCAAAGTGTCCTCTGACGGACATCTACGACAGACTGTCATAACCTTGACGGTCCATCCTGCACAACCGTTTTGGTTGTAAGAGACCCTATTCCTAAGGATCTCTAACTTTTTCTAAGTGTCCTCTGATGGACATCTAAGATGGATCGTCATTAACATGACGGTCTGTCCTACACAACCATCATGGTTGTCAGAGACCCTTGTCCTAAGGGTCTCCATTTTTTTTCCAAGTGTCCTATGATAGACATCTACGACGGATAGTCATTCCCTCGACGGTCTGTCCTACACAACCGTCATCATCATAACGGTCCGTCCTGCTGATCCATCATAACTGTCAGAGACTTTCCTTCAAGGGTCACTACATAAACATAGTTGAAGTAAGACATGACGGACCCTATGACGGTCCATCATACTCACAACGAGCCATCACCTAGCCCATCGTGTTTCACTGCTACTACAGAAATGTCATTGTAGCTTTGCTCTTATATTTATTTTGTGTCGTTTTTTCTTGTCTTGTTTGCTCCTTCTAGTGCTAATATTGATTCTTTACAGGTACTAACTATAATGGAACCAAAACAAGATCGAGTTTATGCACGTGGGCGTTCAAAGTCTGTAGCCCCGTCTGCCTGATGGTTATAGGCTATGATGATGATCAAGATCCCGAGTACGTGCCCCCGGGAACTACCACTCCATCATGAGCTGCACATGCAACAAGAGCTACGCCCAAAAAGGTGGCATCCAGCGTAGTCATTGCCTCCCAGTCTGATGAGGAGCGCATACTGAGCAGCACACCTTTTGGGTCAGCTACACATTAAGAAGGAGAGCATGGTTCCTTAGGAGTTTCGTGGTCGGAGAAGCCTCCAGTTCTACAGAAGTCCCTACACCCGCCACAGCTGCACAGTCTGCCTCCTCTGATAAAGCTGACAATCCTGATTCCACTCCAGGATCACCGTCTGGTACTCGTACCCGGTTGCTGATCAGCCAAACTGGTGGTGTGTCAACGGGCAATACCAAGTGTATTCAGATGCCATGTTTCTAAATGATAAAGGAGTCATGACACGGACCCTTACATTGGAGAGGCGAGTTCTTACGGGAATTCTCCCACCATGCAAGATATCCATAATCTTTTCACAAGACACCGGCTAGAGTGGACAACTCATTTTTTAGGCGGCTACAGTGAGGCGTTGGTCCGAGAGTTTTACGCCTCTTGTGTGGCTACTCTCCGATCACAAATAGATAGGCGGGCTGTCCCCGCCAAACATACCCCTCTTGAGCATGTCCGAGTATGCGGCATACAGGTCGACATCTCCCTGCCCGCCATCTGGATGTATCTATATGGCCAGGATGTTGATGCTAACAGGACCCCTCTCATCGCCTAGTTTGACTACCGGTGGAAAATTGTAAGAGATGGACAATTATTGCGTGAGCCATCGCTGAGAGAGACCACCAAGAGGTGGATGGCCCTGCACTTGTCTATTTATGGAGAGGGTGCCGACTGGGTAACGAAGTCGAAAAGAGCCATCAAGAAGGCTAAGTTGACCTTCACGGCTAAGTTCTTATGGTTGATTGTCCGCCACTGCCTTTTCCCCACGACTGCTAATAATATATTCACATGGGATCGCGCAGTTCTGATGGCGGCGATGATAGTCGGGTTTGAGGTGGACTTCGCTTGGCTGCTACAGGCGGTCATGCATGAGAGGGCTTTCAAGGACACAACTACTTACCCTTTTCCATGCGTGATATTTTACTTATTCAGGTCCGCAGGTGTGCCCATCTAGCACATTGATCAACTCAAGACTCTGCTGGGCACTGTTGATATCGGGCTCATCAGGGATGAAGCCAATGAGTTGGCTCCACGCAGAGGGCCCCGTCCAGAGGTGCCTCTACTTGGTGAAAATCTAGTTGATACGATAGCACATGCTCGAACAGCTACGCAGGCTGCTTCCGAAACCATCGACACTACCCCGGTCAAGTCTATCCCGGGTAGTAGCACTGCCCCTAGCTCCTCTCGCTCAGCCTCTTTCCCTGCTCTGATCCCGCTTTCTAGGGTCTAGAAACTATAGGCTCAGATGGCCACACTTCTGAATCACATCTAGCATTGGATGCAGAGGTCTATTGCTGAGGTGGAGGAGCGCTTGGAGTGTAAGATAGCCCAGCACACAGGACGAAAGATCGCTGAGGTTCATCAACACTTAGATGCTTTCGAGCTGCGGGTGCTAGCCCGACCATCCCTTTAGGTGGATGTGTCGACCCTTCAGGGTGCGGTTGAGAGTCTGCGAGCCGATATTGATATAATCCTAGAGGCTAGGGTGCTTAAGTCTGAGGCCCCTTCTACAGAGCTTGCTGAGGACACAGTGATGGCTGCCTTATTCGCCACTTCTGAGATTCCACCACCTCCCCCTCGAGAGCATGCTATGAGGCACAAGGGTTGAGATTAGGATGAGGCTAGAGCACGGAAGAAGGAGCATCGTGAGATGCAGGCTGCAAGGAGAGCCTCGCTTGCTGATGAGGAGGCGCGACGGATCAGGGTTGTAGAGTCAGATGTTGGGGCACCTAGCTCCAGAGATGTGGAGACAGCGGGAGGCACTACTGATAGTGTTGTTGTTGATGCGGACACTACTGAGTGTGTCCAGACTACATAGGCAGTGGGTTCCGCGAAACCAGACCCACCGCTTGTTGATTACCGACGATTTGCGCCCCAGGTTTGCTTCACCTACCACTCTTGTATTTCAATTTTTTTATGTGTTGGGGAAAATTGCATATCTTTTTGTTAGGGTGGGGTAAATGGAAAGTGAGTCCTAGGGTGAAGTCTGAGTAGCTCAATTGATGATCCTCTTTTGGGTTTTCTTGCCTGTGTTCTTTTTCCCCAAGAGACTGATTATTTTTATTGTTGAACCAACATGTCTATATGTTGTGTACATAGTATAACTCTGAAGCATGATGGCTAAAACAAAAATGATATGATGTGATGAAAATGATGCATGACTAGGCATAGTAATTGATAAATGTGTGGCTCTAAGCATGACATAGAGATACACCACTGCATGACCCTAAGTCTAAAATTCGAACTAGGTGTCTGATAATCTGGTAGACTAATGGGATGTCAAGTGAGTGTGAGGAAGATTTTAATAGTCCACTATTTGTACTGAGCTAGAACTATTCTGGTTAGTCCTGCTAAAATTAAGTTGTAATAGACAATTAGGAAAGGATCATAGGCCCTTGTTCAATATAACCAATTTTTATCCTAAATAAAAAAATGAATGAAATTAATCCCTGTTCGATCCAAATGATTTGAGCTTAAAATAGACCTTTCTTTTTCACCCCAACTAATCTTTTCTGTGAATAATGTGTTGGCCCTGGTCCCTCCTTGGACATCTGCACCTCAGCTTATGCCAAAAGCATAAGTTGAGGGTGTCTAATGCAGTAAAAAACTGTTTCGTGGCCCTGACCCAACTTTGGGTATTGTGTACTTTGACTCATGGCAAAGCCATGAGTTGAGGGTAACTATTATGAGGGATACTCTGGAAAGTGGGATTGAAAGAACAAAGAGAGAGAAAGAACAAAAGTAAAGTGACTCAAGAACCAGTTGAAAGAAAAGTGAAATAAAAAAATGTACTATATACAAGCAAGAAAACAAGAGAGTCACTTACACAAATGAAGAAAGAAGGGAAAATAGCAAGTTGAAGTAATATGAGAAGTTGGGCGAAATAAAATGATAAAAAGTGGTGTGTTTAGCAGATAGGTCAAGGAGGGAAAAAAGTCACTAAAGTATACTTATATATACCCTACCTAACCCTGATCCTATGTTACAAGCTAAGAAAGTTCTATCGTGATCCTAAGATTTTTATGGCAAACTTAAAGTAGTGAAAAGAAGGAAAGATATGGCATTATGTATGAATGAGTTGTGAATTTATTCTGAGACTGCGTGTTGAAAAGTAATTCTTCTACTCAAACTGAAATCATTGTGTGAAAAATGAGGATGTTGTTTTGAAGTGAGAACACTAATTGCAATACCGAAAATATTAGCACATCAGTGAGAAATTGAAGAGGATAGGTGTCAGTGCGTGGTGAGTCTGTGTCATGGTCTGACTCCACATAATTCAAGCTTGATAGTGATAACATGCATAAATATGATGAGACAGATCGGGATTGATAGCCAAATGATTGCAAAAGCTAAAATATGGATACTATTATACAAAGATTTTGTAGTGAGTCATAGTGCGTCGCTTGAGGACAAAAAACAAATTTAAGTTGAGGGTGTTGATATACCGTGGTTTCACGGTATTTTTAATGCTTTTTACTTAAGTTTAGTGTGTGTCCAAAAGCCATTTTGTATTGATTTTTATGTAAGTTTCTCTTTATTTGTAGGAAATCTATCCAAAGACGAACGCGGAAGTTTTTGAGCGATAAATGCAGAAGAGACCACCTACAGATATTATGATGTTCCATCGAGATAGTGACGGTCCGTAGGTGGCATCATAGTGAAGCTGCTGAAGGAAGATGGGGAAGTCTGACCCAAGTGTGGGATTACGGAAGTCCATGATGGACTGTCCTAGCCACGACGGTCTGTCCTACTGGTTCGTCGTGATGATCAGAGAGTAGTCCCAGTACCCAAATTCCATGAAGTTTGAGTCTTATGGAATGGAGACCCTCGACGGACCGTCGTGCTTGAAACGGTCCGTCATTCCTTTTCGTCGAGGGTAATGAAGAGAGCAGCAGAAGAATTTGTGAAGTAGGGGACGACGGAGGCCATGAGGCCCGTCATAACCATGAAGGTCCGTCACAAGGTCCGTCGACCCAGCCGCATTTTTACAGATTTTTAGTAATTAGAGTCCTTCTTTTATTAGGTTTTTATTTTTTTATAAATAGTTCGAAAAATCTCGTTTTCGGGGTTAGACTCTTTTAAGTTAGAATATTTTATGTTAGACTCTTTTATGTTAGATTTTTTATGTTAGACTCTTTGATATTAGACTTTTTTATTGTTAGACATTTGGAGAATCTTTAGTTCTCTTGTTCAAGTATTGAAGGATTAATTTCAGTAATTGATACACTTTTTGTCGAATTGATTGTCGGTGCGTTTGTTGATTAATCAAGTTAATTTCTAGATTTTATTCTTTCTCATTAATGTAAGTGCATGAATTCTTATATTACATATATGAATATTGTGATTATGACTATGGGTAACTAAACTCCATAACTACGGTTGTAGGAATCATGGGTAAATAATGAGGTAAAATCTAACTAAAATAGCAATTCTAGAATAGTGTCTTGCATGTATTGATAATTCTTTCGTGTAAAGTCTTTTTAACGGATGGCCAACATTAAAACTCGCCTTAATGCTACTTGCCGGACCAAGGAGGTATATAATAGGAAAAGAATTATCAACATACATTTGGTGTATACTATCTTACAGTCTAGTGTTAATTGGTACGAGGTAATAATTTAGTCAAATATCGAATACAATACTTAATATGAGGTAAAGGTAAGAGTTAGTATAGCAACACACGTAGCCGGACCAAGGTGCGGTTGAAATTTTCTAGATGCCGGACCAAGGATTTAGAGATACATAACTTATCACTTTACATGCAAGATACTAGGAAAGAAGAATTGTTATAGTTAGGATTATCAAGTTAGGAACCTGTGGGGAACACTAAGCCCTAGTTACTTTTATTAATTGATTAAACTCCAAGATTTCAATTTGTTAGTTGTTTGCTTTAATCTAGTTAATTATTTTCATTGATTTAGAAATAGAAATCCCCCCTTTACAGTCTCTTATTTTTTAAGGAAATAATTGTCTAAATAATAGTAACAATAGAATAAAGTTAAGTTTGAACTATTTTCCTCGTGGGAACGATCCCAACCTCATTAGTTGGGTTCTTTACTTAATACGACCTCTTTACTTCTTATTTGAGATTTACTTCTTATTTGATTGAGCGTATCACTTGCTAGAGTTCTTTTGCCTGAATCTCGTAAGTGAATAAAAATTATTCTAAAGCATGCAATCAAATAGGTCTTAAAACTGTTGATTAATTTCTTGCTTATTCGATATGCTGAACATAGTGTTGCATGTAGATTTCTTGTTTTAAAAAATGATGATGTTGGTTGCAATACTATTATTGAGACAAAGAATGTTGAATTCTTTTTAACATAATTTTTCACTTTGCGATCAAACTTCTCATGCACTTGTTAAAGAATTAATGGAAATACCTTTTATATTAAGGAACTGTGAAGGAGTAAAAGGCCAAGAAAATATTATTTTTCTTAGAAAATAATTTTCAAACTTTTCTTGCTGATAATGAACCATTAAATTATTCTGAAGCTATATCTTTTTCAGATGCTAACTTTTGAAAAGAGGAAATAAAAATTGAAATTGACTCTATTATGTAAAATAAAGATGAATTTTGACTGACTTACCTCCTGGTGCAAAATCTATTTGTTGTAAGTGGATTTTCAAAAAGAAATTAATCCTGATAGATCTATAGATAAATATAAAGCTAGATTAGTTGCTAAAGGATTTTCTCAAAATTGAAATATTTATTATTTTGATACATTTGCACCAGTAGTTTTAAATTTCTTCTATTTGAATGTTAATTGCCTTAACATAAATTTACAGGTTTTTTATTCATCAAATGGATGTAAAAGCAGCATTCTAAAAGTGTGATTTTAAAGAAGAAATTTATATGGTTCAACATGAAGGATGTGTTATTCCTAACAAGAAAATAAAGTCTATAAATTAATCAAATCTCTTTATGGCCTAAACAAGCTCCTAAATAGTGGCATGAAAAATTAGATCAAGTCTCATTAAAAGATAATTTTACCTTTCTTGAAGTGGTTAAATTTGCATACTAAAATGGTAGACAATAATTATGTGATAACATGTTTATATGTTGATGACATACTTATATTTGGTACAAGTCTAAATATTGTTAATAGTACCAAATTATTTTTGTCTACTAACTTTGATGAAAATCTGGGTGAAGTAAATATAATTTTGGGAGTTAAGGTAATAAAGAATAAAGAAGATATAATGTTGTGATAAGAACATTATGTGGAAACATTTTTTTTAATGGTTGGTGACACATGTAGTCACTCCTTATGATGCTAACTCTAAATTTATGTTGACCTAGATGCTCTATCTAAATATGCTCAAATTATTGAAAGTCTATTGTCTTTGATAAATTTTACTAGGCTTGATATTGCCTATATTGTTTGCAGATTGAGTAAATATACTCATGATCTCAATATGAGCATTGATTTGTGTTGAATATCATGAAGAAATATTTGAGTTGAACCATGAATTATGGTATTGTGTATAGTGGATTTCCTTATACTTTAGAAGGGTATTGTCATGCAGTATGGATCTCTGATTCAGATGAGACAAAATCTACTAGTGGACATGTGTTCACCTTATGTGGTGGTGCAATATCTTGAAAATTAGTTAAACATACAATCATTGCTAGATCAATTGTGGAGACAGAGTTTGTAGCTCTTGAGCTATATGGTCTGAGGCTAAATGGCTAAGAAAATTTTTAGCGAACATCCCTTTAATAAAGTATGAATTGTCAGCTAATCCCTTTGATACGAAGGACGGATTATTGATCCCTTCAATAAAGGATGAATTATTGATCCCTTCGATGAAGGAAGAATTATTGATCCCTTCGATGAAGGACAAATTATTGATCCCTTCGATGAAGGAAAAATTATTGATCCCTTCGATAAAGGACGAATTATTGATCCCTTCAATAAAGGAGGAAGTGTTGATCCATTCGATGAAGGATAAATTGTTGATCTCTTCGATGAAGAATGAATTATTGATCCCTCCGGTGAAAGATGAATTGCTAATCCCTTCATAAAGGATGAGTTCTTAATCCCTTTGATAAGGATGAATTGTCTCATGTGTTTATACACTAGGATTGTGTCACATCCCGAAATCACACCCTAGAAGATAGGGCCAATCTCGGATCGCAATTGGCATACTTGACCACTCGGAGGTCTTGTACAAGCCCTTTCCGTATTTTTCATCGCATATACATAATGAAAAGTAGTATGGAATTAAACCTTTTCACAAAACATTAGAATATCTTTAATAACATCTTTCATTAGAAATCATAGGAAATACTAAGTATCAATCTCATCAAAACATAGACATAAGAATACGTGGGACACGACCTATACTTCAAAATATAGAAATACTTAGTCTATTACAATACTTCGATAAAGAAAATAAAAGGCACCTTATGCCCTCGAGTCAATGAGGACATATTTCAATTTCACTTACATGATGCTACAATCCAAGTCTTGCTTCTCAAATTCTCCTCACCTACATACCACTATAGAGATAGATAAATCCATTGAATTAGTAAAAACACATGTACTAAGTATGACATAATACATAAAATCATGAAAACGAACATTTATTAGAAATAGGCACATTGAAGTTTAACATTTAAGCAATTTAACACATTTTTAAGGTCACTATACTATTACAGTGAAGTGTCTTACCTTTAATTTAGACACTTCCTAGCATGTAGTTCCCTCACTAAAAGTTATCCTAAGATTCACGTAAGTAAGACAAAGAGATACCGCCCATACAATCTCTCTAGGCACACCGAAATGATCCTTAATATCACCTATAATGAGACCAACACACACTTACGAGACATCATACACTTGAACATGAGATCCTTCTACCAAAGGTGATTCTAAGTCTCACTTGAGTGAGTTATGAAGCGAGCACCATACAATCCCTTACACACACACTTAAGAGATACTATAGACTACCTAAGATAGAATCATTCTCACTTAATACATCAACATATAGATAATATGACATTCTCCTTCCAAAGGCTATCAAAAGACTTACTTAAGTAAATGAAGAAGATAACGTCCATAATTGACCTCTTCAAGACTACCTAAATAATCCTTAATACTACCTAAGGCTTAGATCATGACCAGATAATAAACATATTCTATAACTAGAGTCATTCTTAAGAATTATCTAGGTAAGATACGAAGTGACCATTCATATGCCCCCTTCACACCTTAACTACTCTAGGTAAGTACTTATTCATTTAATACTTTCTTAACTTGAATCTTTACATTCATTAGTTCGTTTAAGACTCTTTCATCAAATAAATACATTCAAGTAATGGTCTTGGACAAGACGTAGGGTCTCTAACTAACACCTTCAAAGCCTATTGTGTCATGTCTAGATAGTGTCCCATACCACCACCTAAACTTTATAGAACTTCTCTAATGTTAATACGTATCCTATATGATGATAATTGACAATAACCGACATAGACCATGTTAGATAGACATGGAATTCGGAGTTCTAACCTTCTCTGATGAAGGTGTTCTACTAGCCATTGGTAGAAGTAGGATACATCCCATGTAGGCACATGGTTAAGGAATAAGAAGAGTGTGCTTTGTCCTCTGTCTCATCCTTTAACTAGAGATACTTCCCTTAACATACTCACTCGGTGCTAGCCTTTGTTCTCATAGAGTAACTTTCATCAAAAGTTTATATAAAAGGGTTCCATATCAAGTTCATAACCCAATCATATTCACCCTACCGAAGAGGTCCACTAGGGCTACCTTACAATGGCGACAAGAAGATCATAATGACTTTCCTAAGGATTGATATGATTTTGTTCCATCCAACCAACCTTAAGTCCTTAATTCCTTTACTTAAACGATACCATTACCGCTTTGCACTCCAACATTCAAAACCTTACCACTAGGTTTAAGGTTTCACAATAAGGACCCTCTTAACATTATTTAAGGTTTTATGTCATTCATACATAAAAGACTAAGACGATTTAGCATCCTAAGTCAAGACATCTTATATTCACATTCGAACATGCATGAAGTAAGGCACACAAATCAACCAAGACAACACATAACATACTTGACTTTAACATACATTACATGTAATTCTAGAAGTACATTAAAATAAGCATTATAATCTTTGAGTCATCCTATGCACAAACATATCATCATCAATATGACCATCATATACTCATAAATTCAAGTAGGAATAAACATGAATCGACCCTAAGACTATACACATAAAGACATAGTCATAGTCTAACATAACCACCTAAATAGCATCAATAAAGAACACATATACTTACACACTATATATTATGTATATAGATATTATCCAACTTTACATAATAAACTACCCAAATCATCAAAATACTTCAAGTAGTGCCACCAAGGCCATGATCATCATATTACATAATGTAACGTCGACAAGGCCTCATCAATTTCAAATAAAGCACATAACACCGCCACCATAAGTTGACCATAACAATAACAAGATAATTTAAGTCTAATGAATATAAAATAAAGAGAATTAGGGCAGCGTACCACCACTCTGTCCTCAAAACTTCAATGTAATGCTAAATCAACCAATTCAATACCATATGCCCCTTACCCATGGTCAAGAACATCAATTAAATAAAAAAAACTATGATATTCAATTAAAATAGTTCAATTCAATATAGATTCATAAATCTAAGACAACCTAGATATAAATTTAATACAATTATTACATCAATCAATAGCCCATAGAAAATTACACTAGAATTCATAATCACTAAGTCCAAATCGCTTACCCCATAAAGTAGTCAAAAACTAGGATTTATCAATTTCATGGGTTCATAGGTTAATTGAGTTAAAATCATCTAATTAACAACAATTCAATAAATATACAATGTTTTAAAACCTTTCTTGCAAGAACCCATGGATGGATCATGAAATTGGTCAATTTATCTTATAAAATTTTAGAAAACTTCTTTGAAAGATGGGCTCCTTGATGAATAGAGTTTCAAGGATAAAAAACCATACCTTAATAAATATAATACTCCAATTTGATGAAGAATATCCAGCTCAATTCTCCAATCCAAGCCCTTCCTTGAGTTTTGGCTCCAATGGAGTTCTACAGAATTTCTAAGGGAATTTGGGTTTTGATTTGGAATAATGAAATCTTCTGAGTGTTTTAGGCTTGTAAACATGTTTAAAATACTCAAAAGACACCTAATTAACCTCCCTTTCACTTATTTGGACGTACGGTAAATTTACAACTTCACCCCTTGAACTTAACAGTAAGGTGCGCTGAACACAGACCCAGTCCACGGTTGCCCATCGACAGGACGTCTGTCCACCCACGAACCATCCTATCCTCCATCGATGGGTTTAGAGGCTTGAAAATAGGAGATTATATCCCTAGTATAAGTACCAAACAATGAACTCCACCTACGAGACGTCGACCAGGCCGCCGGCAATCGTTTGCCATCCGTAGGTGGGACTGTCATAGGCAGTTTTTGCTACCAACATGGGTCCTTCCTCAAAGACCCTTGGATGGTCCTTGGGGATGTTTGACCAAACGTTTTCAACCCAAATATGTTTGTATGCGAGTTTGAGACCTGCCACATTAATTTCATCACAAAGAAATACGTAAAACTCAACAAAAAACGCATAGAAACAAAAGGTTGTTTCAATGCAAACTTTTCGAACGTCATGAACATTCTTTGACGTTTGACCTCCAAAATTCACGAAACTTGACACACTCTATATATACACTATAATAACTCATATAGTGGCGTTATAGCCTCATCAATCACATATAAAAACATAAAATCACATATAATGCACATAGGTGACTTAGTCGTCGAACGTCTTAGTCGTCCCTAGAAGTTTCACTTCTGATTCACATAAAACTCTAGACACTGCCTCAATACAACATTATAGACCATTTTAGGACCTTATACCATCATGACATATATGTTATGCTCTAGCTTCACCTAAGTCAATTTTGAGGTATAACAATCTCCCCACTTGGACAACATTCGTCTTCGAATGACACTTGCCACTCTCAAAGCACTTTCAAGAATAGAGATTCAATTTGCAACTCATGAACATACCATATAAAATCTCATAAAATACAAACATCTAAGAGAACATCAATTTCACATTATCAAGAAACTCACAATGTAACAAGAAACTATAATAAATCATAAAACTAATCACGCTATAAAACTCACATGCTTCATTCTAAATAGAATAAACTAATTTTATATTCAATTTCATGCTCATATACATCAGTTATAACCACATTACAACAATTTTAGACAAAAGAATGAATTAGTCATTTTCCCAAAATTTTTAGACTGAGCAGGTATGCATTACAGAGAATTTTTTAACATTCTTCAACAACGCAACTTTTAGGAATTCATGATAGAAACATGCTACTATGCAATATAAAACCACATAAACACATCTAAAAACATATTCATAAAATCATAAAATGCACAATGCAAGGAATCAATGAAATTCAATTTCAACAAGACCCCTAAACACAATGCACATGCAACATACTTCTATGACTTTCTACTCTCAAGCTTAAGTTAAATTAAAAGATAAAATAATCGATGAAAACTCACCGTACTACCCCACTTAGAGGAACTCGTAACAGTAAAGAGATATAAGGACTTACCATCATCATTATCATCCGACTTTGCTCCTCTAGTCCGGAGTGCATAGAAATGCCTCTTATATGGAATGTCATCCTTTGGAACGTTAGGAGCAACTTGCTTATCTGTTCTTTATATAAAAGCTATGGTAGGACAATCTCTCACCTTGTGTCCTTCTTTACCACAACCAAAGCAACTCCCGGTACCCTTTAGGTATTCCCCATAGTGCCTCTTTCAACAAGTGACACACGTAGGTTTTACATTTTGAGAATAGCCTCCTTTCTCCATTTTCACCTTAGCATGCCTAAGTTCTTGTTGAGTTTGAGCCCTCTTTTTGAACCTAGTTTACTATTGGTCACTATAACCACTCCTTTTCAAGTTTATAGATACTCTCTTAAGTTTGGACTCTTCAATTTATTGGGCATACACCATAAGTCTAGCTAGGGTCATATCATTATGTTAAATTGTCGTACGACATTCCTCCCTCACTAGATTGGCGACCCCAGTCACAAATATACTCATCTCATCCCTTGGATTAGACACAAGGGATGGGGCATATCTAGAGAACATTAAGAATTTCAAATAGTATTCCTCAACACTCATATTGCCTTGCTAAGATTGCTAAAATTCTCTACCTTAACGTCCCTCCTCTCATAAGGAAAGTACTTTCCAAGAAAAGCTTCCTTAAATTCTTCCCACTCAATAGGAACCTACTCCACCGGCCTGTTATTCTTCCATTGAGTGTACCACACTTGGGAAACAACACTCAATTGATATAAAGCTAACTCCTCCTTCTCCCTATATGTAACCCCCATCACACTCAACATCTTTTACACACCATCTAGAAAATCTTGGGGATCCTCTCCCACCTTAGAGAAATCCTCAAAAGGCCTCCTAACCTAGATGTCATAGCGCTCTCCACAATATTAAGTTTAGGCACCATACTCAAATTCGCTTGAGTAGTCAAGGCTCGGGCTAAAGCAAGCAAAGCCTCTCTAATATCACTATTACTCAACTCTGGCGAACCACTAGACCATCATTACCTCCTTCCACAATAGGGAATTGATCACGTTGAGGAACTTGCTCAACTTGAAGAAGAATCTCCTCTTGCACATCTTTCTCCTCAACCCTCCTAGACGGTGTCCTCCTCATATTCATCTTCCTAGAAACACAAGGAAAACCATAAGAAAAGAGTACTCATAACTTTAACTCTACAGCATGACATAGGAGTAAAATAGAAGGGAACTCTATCGTCATATAGCCTCTCGCCTATAGATGTGTCGCGACTCACGCCGATGGTCAAGACTCTACTAGACGTGACTTGATGAGATCATCTATTTCCTAGGACTACTTCCATAACATATTATCTGATACCAAGCTTGTCACATCCCGAAACCACACCCTAGAAGATAGGACTGATCTCAGATTGCAACCAGCGTACTTGACCTATCGGAGGTCTTGTACAAGCCCTTTCCATATCGTTCATTGCATATATATAATGAGAAGTAGTGCAGAACTAAAACTTTTCACAAAACATTAGAATATCTTTAATAACATCTTTCATTAGAAATCAAAGGAAATACTAATTCTCAATCACATCAAACTTAGACAACAGAATGCTAGGGAAACAGCCCATACTTCAAAATATAGAAATATTTAGTCTATTACAATACTGCGATAAAGGAAATAAAAGACATCTTACACCCTCGAGTAGATGAGAAAATACTTAAACTTCACTTGAATGAAGCTACGATTCAAGTCTTGCTTCTCAAATGCTCTTCGCCAACTAACCACTATAGAGATAGATAAAAATATGGAATTAGTACAAACACATGTAATAAATATTGCATAATGCATAAAATCATAAAATGGACATTTATTAGAAATATGCATCTTTTTCATTAAAACATCATATCATAATCATAAGAATAATACTGAACACCTTAGAAACAAATGAAATAACATATAAGCAATTTAACACATTTTTAAGGTCACTGTAAGAACCCATTTCACTTTTAAGCTGAAGTTTCTTCACATTATAGTGAAGTGCCTACCTTCAATTTAAACACTTCCTAGCATGTAGTTCCCTCACTAAAAGCTATCCTAAGATTCACTTAAGTAAGACAAAGAGAGACCGCCCATACAACCTCTCTAGGCACAACACCTAAATGATCCTTAAGGTCACCTATAATGAGATTAACACACACTTATAAGACATCATACAGATGAACATGAGATACTTCTACCAAAGGTGATTTTAAGTCTCACTTGAGTGGTTGTGAAGCGACCGCCCATACAATCCCTTACACACACACTTAAGAGATCATATAGACTACCTAAGATACAACTATTCTCACTTAATACATCAACATACAGATAATATGACATTCTTCTTCCAAAGGATATCAAAAGACTTACTTAAGTAAATGATGAAGATAACGTCAATGATTGACCTCTTCAAGACTATCGAAATAATCCTTATGACTAACTAAGGCTTAGATCATGTCCACATAATCAGCATCTTCCCTAACTAGAGTCATTCTTAAGACTTATCTAGGTAAGATATAAAGTGACCATTCCTATGCCCCCTTCATACCTTAACTAGACAACCCTTAACTACTCTAGGCAAGTACTTATTCATTTAACATACTTTCTTAACTTGAATCATCACATTCATTAGTTCATTGAAGACTCATTCATTACATAAAGACATTCAAGTAATGGTCTTGGACAAGACCTAGGGACTCTAACTAACACCTTCAAAGCCTATTGTGCAATGTCTAGATAGCGTCCTATACCACCACCTAATCTTCATAGAACTTCTCCAATGCTAATAAGTATCCCATATTATGAGAATAGGAAATAACCAACATACACCATGATAGCTAGACATGAAATTCGGAGTTCTAACCTACTCCGATGAGGGTTTTCTTCTTGCCAATGGTAGAAATCTGACACATCCCATGTAGGCACATGGTTAAGGAATATGAAGGGCGTGATTTGTGCTCAAGTCTCATCCTTCAACTAGAGTTACTTCCCTTAACATAATCACTCAGGGATAGACTTTGTTCTCATAGAGTAATTTACATTAAAGATTCATATAAAAGGGTTTCATATCAAGTTCATAACCCAATCACATTTACCCTACCAAACAAGTCCACTAGGGCTACCTTACAATGGCGATAAGAAGCTCATAATGACTTTCCTAAGGATTGATTTGATGTCGTTCTAGACAACCATTCTTAAGTCTATCATTCCTTTACTTGAAGGATAACATTCCGGCTTTCAACTCCCACATTCATAACCATACCACTATGTTCAAGGTTTCACAATAAGGACCCTCTTAACATTATTTAAGGTCACATGTCATGCATACATACAAGACTAAGAGGATTTAGAATCCTAAGTCAAGACATATCCTATTCTTATTTATACATGCATCAAGTAAGGGATACAAGTCAACCAAGACAAGACACAACATATTTTAATTTAACACAACATACTTTAATTTAACACACATTACTTGTCATTCTAGAAACACATTGAAATAACCATTATCATCTTCAAGTCATGTGATACACTACCATATAATCATCATTATGATTATCATAGACTCATATAGTCAAGTAGGAAAAATCATGCAGCAACCCTAAGACTATACACATAAAGACATAGTCATAGTCTAACATGACCGCCTAAATAGAATCAATAGAAAAACGCATATACTTACACAATATTTATCATGCAGATAGATATTATCCAAATTCAAATAATAAACTACCCAAATCATCAAAAAACTTCAAGTAGTGCCGACAAGGCCATGATTATCATATTACATAAAGTAACGCCGACAAAGCCTCATCAATTGAAAGTAAAGCACATAAAACCACCACCATAAGTGGACCATACCAATCACAACATAATTTATGTCTTATAAAAAAAATAAAAAGAATTAGGGATGTGTACCACCACTCCATCCTCAACACTTCAATCCAATGCTAAATCATCCAATTCAATACCATACGACCCTAACCCATGGCCATGAACATCAATTCAATACAAAAACTATGATATTCCAAGAAAATAGGTCAATTCATATAGATTTATCAATCTAAGACAACCTAGATATCAATTCAATACAATTATTACATCAATCAATAGCCTATAGAAAATTACATTATAATTCACAACCATTAAGTCCAAATCACTTAACCAATAAAATAGTCAAAAACAAGTGTTCATCAATTTCATGGGTTCATCGGTTAATTGAGAAAAAATCATCTAGTTAACAACAATTCGATCAATATACAATGCTTTTAAACCTTTAATGCAAGAACCCACTGATGGACCATGAAATTGGACAATTCATATTTAAAAACTTCTAGAAAACATCTTTTAAAGTTGGGATCCTTGATGAAAAGAATTTAAAAGATCAAAAACCTACCTTAATAAATCTAATACTCCAATTTTATGAAGAATCTCCACTGTATTCTCCAATCCAAGCCCTTCCTTAAGTTTTGGCTTCAATGGAGTTCTAGAGAATTTCTAAGGGAATTTGCATTTTTATTTTGAAGAATGAAATGCACTAAGTGTTTAAGGCTTATAAACATGTTTAAAGTACCAAAAAAGTCCCTTATTAACCGCCCTTTCTCTTATTTGGACGTGGGGTGAATTTACAACTTTACCCCCTTCAACTTAATAGTAAGTTGCGCATAACACAAACCCAATCGACGGTTGCCCATTGACGGGGCGTCACTCAACCCACGAACCGTCCTATCCTCCGTCAATGGGTTCAGAGGCTGGAAATGGGAGATAATATCCCTATCCTGAGTACCAAATGACTCCCTCCACCTACTCGGCGTCGACCAGGCCACTGGCCATCGTTTGACATCCGTAGGTGGGATTTCCTTAGGCAGTTTTGGCCACCAACATGGGTCCTTCCTCAAGGACCCTTGGATGGTCTTTGGGGATGTTTTCCCAAACGTTTCCAACCCAAATATGTTCTTATTAGACTTTAGGACCTCTCACATGAATTTCACCCAAAACAAACACGTAAAACTCAACAAAACACATATAGACACACAAGGTTGTTTCAAGGCAAACCTTTCGAACGTCATAAACGTTCTTGGACGTTTGACCTCCAAAGTACAAGAAACTTGACACACATCCTATATAAACTATAATAAATCATATAATTACCTTATAACCTCATGAATAACACATAAACACATAAAACAACATATGAGGCACATACGTAACTTAGTCGTCGAACGTCTTAGTCGTCCCTTGAAGTTTCACTTCAATTCACCTAAAACTCTAGACACTGCTTCAATACCACATTATAGACCAATTTAGGACCTTATACAATCATGATGAACATGTTAGTCTCTAGCTTCACCTAAGTCATTTTTAAGGTATTAAAATCTCCCCACTTGGACAACATTCATCCTCCAATGACACTTGCCACTCTCCGAACACTTCCAAGAATAGAGATTCAATTTGCAACTCATGACCATACCATAAAAAATATCATACAATACAAACATATAAGAGAACATCAATTTCACATTATCAAGAAACTCGCAATATAACAAGAAACTATAATAAATCTTATAACTCAACACGCTATAAAACTCACATGCTTCATTCTAAATATCAAAAACTCATTTTATATTCAATATCATGCTCATATACATCAGTTATAACCACATTACAATAATTTTAGACCAAAGAATGAATTAGTTATTTTTCTTAAATTTTTATATTGAGTGGGCATGCATTACGGTGAATTTTCCAACATTCTTCAACAACGCAACTTTAAGGCAATTTATGATAGAAACATGTTACTATGCTATATAAAACCACATAAACACATCTTACAACATATTCATAACTTCATAAAATGCACAATGCAAGGAATCAATGAAATTCAATTTCAACAAGACCCCTAAACACAATGCACATGCAACATATTTCAATGACTTTCTACTCTCAAGCTTAAGTTAAATGAAAGAGATAAAATGATCAATCAACACTCACCATACTACCCCACTTATAAGGAACTCGTAACACTAAAGAGATACAAGGACTTACCATCATCATCATTATCATCCCGCTTTGATCCTCTAGTCCGGAGTGTATAGAAACGCCTCTTATTGGGATCATCATCCTTTGGAACATTAGGAGCAACTTTCTTACCCTCTCTTCCTATAAAAGCAATGGTAGGAAAATATCTCACCTTGTGTCATTCTGTACCACAACCAAAGCAACTCCTGGTACCCTTTAGGCATTCCCCATAGTGCCGCTTTACACAAGTGACACACGTAGGTTTTACGTTTTGAGAACCACCTCCTTTCTCCAATTTCACCTTAGCACTCCTAGGTTCTTCTTGAGTCTGAGCCCTCTTTTTTAACCTAGTATTATCTTTGTCACTAGAACCACTCCTTTTCAAGTTTCTAGAAATCCTCTTAAGTTTAGACTCTTCAATTTATTGGGAATACACCATGAGTCCAGCTAGGGCCATATCATCATGTAACATGGACATACGACAATCATCCCTCACTAGATCGGCAACCCCGATCACAAATCTACTCATCTTATCCCTCGGATTAGACACAACGTATGGTTATATCTAAGTAACATTGAGAATTTCAACAAGTATTCCTCAACACTCATATTGACTTGCTTAAGGTTGATAAACTCCTCTACCTTAAATTCCATCCTCTCAAGGGAAAAGTACTTTCCAAGAAAAGCTTTCTTAAATTCTTCCCACTCAATAGGACCCGACTTCACTGGATTATTATACTTTCATTGAGTGTACCATACTTGAGAAACATCCCTCAATTGATACGAAGCTAACTCCTCTTTCTCCGTAGATGTAACCCCCATAGAACTCAAAACCTTATACACACCAACTAGAAACTCTTAGGGATCCTCTCCCACCTTAGAGCTATCCTCAAAAAGACTCTTAACCTAGACGTCATAGTGCTCTCCATAACATTCATCCTATGCACCATAATCAAATTTGTTTGAGTAGTCACGGCTCGGTCTAAAGCAAGCAAAGCCTATCTAATATCACTATAACTCAACTCTAGGGAATCACCGGAACATTATTACCTATTTAAACAATAGGGACTTTATCACCTTGAGTAACTTGCTCAACTTGAGGAGGAATCTCCTCGTGCACATCATTCTCCTCAACTCTCCTAGTCGATGTCTTCCTCATATTCATCTTCCTAGAAACACAAGGAAACCTGTAATAAAAAGTACTCATAACTCTTACTCTACGAAACAACATAGGAGTAGAAAAGAAGAGAAACTCTATCGTCCTATAGCCTCTTACCCATAGATATGTCGCAGCTCACACCAATGGTCAAGACTCTACTAGATACCAAGCTTGTGTCATCCGGAAACCACACCCTATAATGTAGGGCCAATCTCAGATTGCAACCGGCATACTTGACCTCTTGGAGGTCTTGTACAAGACCTTTCCATATCGTTCATCGTATATATATGATGAAAAGTAGTGCAGAACTAAAACTTTTCACAAAACATTAGAATATCTTTAATAACATCTTTCATTTGGAATCATAGGATATACTAAGTATCTATCTCGTCAAACTTGGACAACAAAATACTAGGGAAACATCCCATACTTCAAAATATGGAAATACTTAGTCTATTACAATACTTCAATGAAGGAAATAAAATACCCCTCGAGTAGATGAGGACATACTTCAACTTCACTTGAATGATGCTACGATCCAAGTCTTTCTTCCCAAATGATCATCGCCTACTAACCACTATAGAGATAGATAAAAGCATGAAATTAGTACAAACACATGTAATAAGTATGGCATAAATGCATAAAATCATGAAAATGGACATTTATTAGAAATATGCATCCTTTTCATTAAAACATCATATCATAATCATAAGAATAACATTTAACACCTTAGAAACACATAAAATAACATTTAAGCAATTTAACATATTTTTAAGGTCACTTCACAGTGAACCCATTTCACTGTTCAGTGAAGTTTCTTCACTTCATAGTGAAGTGCCTTACCTTCAATTTAGACACTTCCTAGAATGTATTTCCCTCACTAAATTTTATCCTAAGATTCACTTAAGTAAGACAAAGAGAGAACGCCCATACAACCTCTCTAGGCACACATAAAGGATCCTTAAGGTTAGGTCACCTATAATGAGATCAACACACACTTACAAGATATAATACACATGAACATTAGATACTTCTACCAAAGGTGATTCTAAGTATCACTTGAGTAAGTTCTGAAGCGATCGCCCATACAATACCTTACACACACACTTAAGAGATCATATAGACTACCTAAGATAGAATCATTCTCACTTAATATATCAACATATAGATAATGTGACATTCTCCTTCCAAAGGCTATCAAAAGACTTACTTAAGTTAATCAAGAAGATAACGTCCCTGATTGACCTCTTCAAGACTACCTAAATACTCCTTAAGACTACCTAAAGAATAGATCATGTCCATATAATCAACATCTTCCCTAACTAGACTCATTCTTAAGACTTATCTAGGTAACATACGAAGTGACCATTCATATGCCCCTTTCACACCTTAACTAGACAACCCTTAACTACTCTAGGTAAGTAGTTATTCATTTAACATACTTTCTTAACTTGAATCATTACATTCATTACTTTATTTAAGACTCATTCATCACATAAAGACATCCAAATAATGGTCTTGGACAAGACCTAGGGACTCTAACTAACACCTTCAAAGCCTATTGTGCAATGTCTAGATAGCGTCTCATACCACCACCTAAACTTCATAGATCTTCTCCAATGCTAATAGGTATCCCATATGATGAGAATAGGAAAGAACCGACTTAGACCATGATATCTAGACATTGAATCCGGAGTTTTAACCTACTTCGATGACGGTGTTTTACTTGCCAATAGTAGAACTAGGACACATCCCATGTAGGTACATGGTTAAGGAATATGAAGGGTGTGCTTTGTGCTCTAGTCTCCTCCTTTGACTAGAGTTACTTCTCTTAACATACTCACTTGGTGCTAGCCTTTTTTCTCGTATAGATTACATTAAATGTTCATATAAAGGGGTTTCATATCATGTTCATAACCCATTCACATTTAACATACCAAAAAGGTCCACTGGGCCAACCTTACAACGGCGAAAAGAAGCTTATAATGACTTTCCTAAGGATTTATATGATTTAATTTCATCTAACCAACCTTAAGTCTATCATTCCTTTACTTGAAGGATACCATTACGGCTTTCAACTCCAATATTCATAACCTTACCACTAGGTTCAAGGTTTCACAATAAGGTCCCTCTTAACACTATTTAAGGTCTCATGTTTTTTATACATACAAGACTAAGACGATTTAGCATCCTAAGTCAAGATATCACATATTCACATTAATACATGCATCAAGTAAGGGAGACAAGTCAACCAAGACAAGACACAACATACTTCACTTTAACACACATTACATGTCATTCTAGAAGCACATAGAAATAACCATTTTCATCCTCAAGTCATCCTATACACTACCATATGATCATAAATATGACCATAATAGACTCATAGAGTCAAGTAGGAACAATCATGCATCAACCTTAAGACTATTCACATAAAGACATAGTCATAGTCTAACATGACCACCTAAATAACATCAATAGAAGAACACATATACTTACTCATTATTTATCATGTAGATAGATATTATCCAACTTCATAAAATCAACTACCCAAATCATCAAAATACTTCAAGTAGTGCCGACAAATCCATGATCATCATATTACATAAGTAATGTGGACAAGGCCACATCAATTGCAAGTAACACCGCTACCATAAGTGGAACATAACAATCACAACATAATTGAAGTCTAAATAACATTAAATAAATAGAATTAGGGCAGTGTACCACCACTCCATCCTCAAAAGTTCAATCCAATGCTAAATCATCAAATTCAATACAATACGGCCATTACCCATGGCCTAAACATCAATTCAATACAAAAACAATGATATTCAATGAAACTAGGTCAATTCAATATATATTTATATATATAAGACAAGCTAGATATCAATTTAATAAAATTATTACATCAATCAATAGCCCATAGAAAATTACAATTGAATTCATAAGCATTAAGTCCAAATCACTTAACCCATAAAGTAGTCAAAAACTAGGGTTCATCAATTTCATGGGTTCATAGGTTAATTGAGTTAAAATCATCTATATTAACAACAATCAAATCAATATATAATGCTTTAAAACCTTTAATGCAAGAACCCATGGATTGGATCATGAAATTGGACAATTCATATTTGAAAACTTTAGAAAACTTCTTTGAAAGTTGGTCTCCTTGATGAATAGAGTTTGAAGGGTCAAAAACCATAACTTAGTAACGACAATACTCCAATTTGATGAAGAATCTCCACTCAATTCACCAACCCAATCCCTTTCTTAAGTTTTGGCTTCAATGGAGTTCTAGAGAATTTCTAAGGGAATTTCAGTTTTGATTTTGAAGAATGAAATCTTCTAACTGTTTTAGGCTTATAAACATGTTTAAAATACCCAAGACCCCTAATTAACCGCCCTTTCTCTTATTTGGATGTAGGGAGAATTTTCAACTTCACCCTTGAACTTAACAGTAAGTTGCGCAGAACATAAACCCAATCAACTGTTGCCCATCAACGGGGTGTCAGTCTACACACGGATCGTCAGGTCCTCCACCAATGGGTTAAGAGGATAGAAAATGGGAGATTAGCTCCGTAGTCTAAGTACTAAATGACGCCCTCCTCCTACGAGGCATCGACTAGGCCACTGGCTGTCATTTGCCATCCGTAGGTGGGACTACCTTAGACAGTTTTGGACACCAACATGGGTCCTTCCTCAAGGACCCTTGGATGGTCATTGGGGATGTTTGTCAAGACGTTTTCAACCCAAATATGCTCTTATACGAGTTTAGGACCTCTCACATGAATCTCATCCAAACGAACACGTAAAACTCAACGAAGCACGCATAGACACACAAGGTTGTTTCAAGGCAAACCTTTTGAACGTCATGAACGTTCTTCGATGTTTGACCTCCAAACTTAACAAAACTTTACACACTGCCTATATACACTATATTAACTCATATAATGACCTTATAACCTCATGAATCACACATAAACATATAAAACCACAGATGACGCACACAGGTGACTTAGTCGTCGAACGTCTTAGTCATCCCTTGATGTTTCACTTCCAATTAACCTAAAACTCTAGACACTGCTTCAGTACCACATTATAGACCATTTTAGGACCTTAGACCATCATGACAAACATGTTAGGCTCTAGCTTCACCTAAGTCATTTTTGACGTATTACAGATTGTGAAGCAGCAATTGATATTGCGAAGAATGAATCTTACAGTTGTAAGATCAGACACATATATTGAGGCATGATATTGTCAAGCAGTTGCTGAAAAATGGAATAATTGCAATTAATTATGTGAAATTATATTTGAATTCGGCCAATTCAGTGACAAAACTCGTGGGAAGAAAATTAATTCTTCAGATCTCAATAAAAATGGGTTTAAGTCCAATTGTTAGCCAATAGAGATGGGAACCCAGCCTATGTGATTGGAGGTACCATGAAGTAGGTTCATATGGGTAATAACAAGTCGATATTGGCTCTACGCACTAATTGAGAGTGTTTCAAACTGTTACTAAAAATGAGAGATGAGTTATTAACTCTTAATAAATTCATAGTCCTTAATTAAGGATGATGTATTTAAATTAGCGTACACTTGATGAATTCACCTATATGAGAGTAGGAGTGTGGCCGCTCTTATGAGACTTTTGGTCTAGTCTCTTGAGCTCTCATGAATATCAGGCACGCGCATGGCCTATAGGCATAAAACCGCGTTGAACAACAAAATTATTGTGGGCAAATGGTGATTGGTAATGTTAGTGATTTAAAACTAGAATTATCATAGAAATATTATTTTTCACCAGTAATTCGATAAAGTAAATTTTATCAATCAAAGTATGGATCATAGTCCGAAGGACACCAAACCTATTGCATTTTGTCCTGCAAATCCAGCAAGTTATGGTTTTATAAAAAAAAATTGAATAAGAAGAGGATTGTAGGAAAAAATGTTTTATTTTAAAAAATTATTTGATTAAATATATTTACAATGTCAAATAATTAAATTTTTCTGGAATTGTTACTTGGAGAAATGGTAATTAATTAAGGCAAATTTTTGTCCACCTTTCACCTCTTCCTCCATTTGTCTTCTTGCATGCAAGACTTTGGACAAGTGGTCATGATACCATTTCTTTCTTTTAACTCTATAAATACTATTCATTTTATTCTTTCAAAAATATACAAAAAGTGAAAAACATTCTGCCTCGTTTTTTAGTTTTCATCTTTCACTTCTTATGGTTATTTAATTAATGATGTTGGCTTTGTTATTTTATATTCCCCTAATAACTCGCTGATGATAATTAATTTGTTGATTTCTTTTACTTCTATTTATTTAAGATAGGAAAGTGTTTGTTTAATTCTATGGAAATATTTTATATCGTTGAAATACTTTTAGGACAGTGCCCAGCACAACTCAAGTATTTATCTATTTTTTGTACTAATATTTATATATATTTATAGTAATTTTTATCTTATTTTCAAGACTACTTTTTGATAAATAATAAAGTTATTTATTATTATTATTATTATTATTATTATTATTATTATTATTATTATTGTGAAATTTCTAATAAATCCCTAATAAAATTAAAATAAATTGTTGAAGACATAGAGTTGTAACTAAGATCAAAATCAACATCACATTTTTTAAATTTTTGGGTCGTTGGAACGATTTCAACCACAAATTTGAATATTCGTTTAAACAAACGTTGGCTAATGAGATTTATAAGTGGTATAGAGGTCTATTTCAATTCTGAAAAAGGTGTTGAAGAAGATATAAAGTAGAAGGGCAGAAGCATCAATGACCAATAGGAGGAGAAGGCCGAAATTTACTGTATTTTGTCATTTTCAGGCAGTTCGCAAGCAGAGGCGTGGCAGAGAAGTAGAAAGATTGATGGGAGAGGTGGCCAAGTTTCTAGGAACTAGAAGCTTTCAGGGAAAGGAGAAAGATTTGATACGAAAAATTTTATTATGTATGAGGCACGTCATGTCATACTTGTATGAGACATTGTTTGATTGACAATGGACATAAATGTGATCTATTTGTCAAACTAATAAAGGAAAATTTTTTAGTCTTTCTTTTCCATTTTTTTTGTTTTATGTCTCTTGCTCAATATATTGTGTTTTATTTATTTTTTAAATATGTTTTTCTTTTTAAGATTATTTAATTATATCTTTTAAGAATTTAGTTGTTGATCTAATTAGTTTATGCTTTCCGTTTATTACTTATTGAGTTTTTATTTAAATTTTACAATCATTATATAAGTTTTAAATTTATTATTTTAATATTAATTTTTATTACTATTATAATAAGTATTTGTTTGAAATTTAGTTTTTAGTTTATAAAATCAAGATATAATAGATTTTCTAATCCTAACATTTTATCTTTTATAAATATATTTTGTAAAATTGCGAAAATTCTTTTAAGGAATAAATTATTAAAGTTATTATTTATATTTAGAATTTCTTAAGAAATGTCTAAGAAAAGTTAATAAATAAAATGTTAATTAAATTTCACCTACCTTAAATTTTTTAAAAATAATAATATTTTATAAATTGATGGAAATAATATGTATTTATGTTGGTGTTTATGGATGTATTTTGTTTTTGAATTTCATGACAGTTGTATCAAAACTTATATAATTGTTTATCAAGATCATTAATATTATTTCCGTTATATTTACTTTTGAAGAGTATTTGTGGATTGAATTGTGTTTGAGTTATGAAATTGTTAGAGAAAAATAAAAGAATTTATTAGATTTCTACCTTCTTTGTTTCATATTAATGATCTATTTTTTCTAAGAAATCATAAACAGAATAATAATTTTACTAATTTACACCTTAATTTTTTGGGGTAGCTTTATAAATTTTATTTATACTTTTAAAAATACTTAATTGTTATAACAAAATAGAAAATTGTAATTAATTAGATCTTTCAAAATTAACAAATAATTTAATATAACTATTTTTAATAATATAAATAATCAATATCGACATGAAAAAATATCAAAATGTTAAAAATAAAATGAGTCAGGCAAGATTTTTTTAATTTCATATTTTTCATGAATAGAGTTCTTTAAGTATGAAATTTAGAACACTTGTTTAAAAAGAAACTAAAGGAAAAAAAAGTTAAAAGTTAAAAGAAAAAAAGAAGTGAGAAAAAGAGGGAAAACGTGAGAAGGAAGAGAGAGAACGAAGAGTTTTGTCAATTTTCTGAAATAGATGTACTTGACAAAATATAAATGGGCCTCATACAATTTTCGTCTTTCACATTATACTTGTGCCTCATTCATCATAAATTTTTCATCTGATAAGCATGATTGTTTTGAAAAAAGAATAAGTATAAATGGTGTTTTGGTCTTAGGGGAAAGTTGTTGATTTAATTCGAGTCGTCCGATCGTTTGATCGAACGTTAAACATAAATCAAGAGAATTATATATATATATATATATATATATTATTGTAAAGATATATAATTGTATAGACTAAATAAATTATATAACAAATAAGTAATACTAGAGACTAAATAAATTAAAACCACCATTTCAAATATAGATGGCTGAGATTGAAGCTCAAGAAGCCCAATTCATGTGTTTCCTACGTGTCACATACCGATTGGCCGATTTCTAGGGACATGAATTAACAAGTTTTAATCCAATTTATCCATTAAAAAAATGTAACCATTTTCTTTATTAACTAACCATAGTTTTCTTAAATTAGAAATAATTATTTTTTTCTAAGATTAACTTATTTGATAAAATTAGTCACTCTAAAAATAAAATTAACGTAAATTATTAACTCATTCATTAATTAAGCTTCCTAAATTTGAAAAAATATACGAAAAATATTTGTTGCAATCATAGAAATTATATTTCATTAGAAAAATTGAGTTAATCCTTAAGAACAATATTTATTTGATGCCAAATTTAAAAACAAATAAGAAAGTAAGTAGTAATATTTATATAAGATATTTAATTTTATAAGAAAAATTACTTAAAAAATAATATTTATGAAATAAGTTTATCAAATAAGATTAAATCAAATTAAGAAATAATAATATTATTGTTATTATTACTATTATTATTATTATTGTTGTTGTTGTTGTTGTTGTTGTTGTTGTTGTTACTATTATTACTATTATTATTATTATTATTATTACTATTATTATTATTATTATTATTATTATTATTGTCATTATTTGTATTATTAGTAGTAGTAGTATTACTATTATTACTATTATTACTATTATTATTATTTTTATTATTAATTATTATTATTGTTATTACTATTATTATTGTTATTGTTATTATTACTACTACTATTACTATTACTTATTACTATTATTATTATTATTACCACTACTACTACTATTACTATTACTGCTATTACTATTACTATTACTATTACTATTACTATTATTATTATTATTATTATTATTATTATTATCATTATTATTATTATTATTATTATTATTATTATTATTATTATTAATAATAATAGTCATTTATTACTTGTTCTTATTATCCATGGAAGGTCATGTCATCTTGCCAATCCAAGCTAAATTTCATTAGGATAACTCTTTGTCTTTGATTCTTTTAAGTGAGAAAATCTTTCAATCTTAGAATCCTTATTTTTGTGAGAATATCCTTTAAACAACACAAAAACAACAACACAATTGATATTTTACTCTCAAAGCGTCCTTAAAACATTTACATATATTTCATAAGATCATGCATAAACTCATACTTTGTCCTTTTAAGGTTCAAAGCCTGCTTTCAATTGCTACATCTAGAAGTAAAGGGTTAGATATGGATCTCATCATAAATTTCAAATGATTTTATCACTTCATTTTTAGTTCGTAAAACTTCTCTTTAATAATGAACACACATATCATATGATCACAATTTAGAAAACATGGGGTTTACATGGGTTCATATTGGGAACATCATAAATTCATGGTAAATCATCTATTTATGTATCAAAACATAATTCAATTATTTAAATAAATAATCAAAAGAATCATGTTAATTGAAGAATACTTAACATAACTAGTGATTTATACCTTTGAAAATAGGAGAATTTGAGAACTCAATGGATGGAAGGAATTCATGGATGAAAACTATCATACCTTAACTCTAAATTCTTGTCTTCAATTGTTAAAATTGAGGCTTGTCAGAGGCAGAACTGAGGGATTTTTTTTGGGTTTTGGAATTAATGATTTGAGTTGGTGAATTTTGGGGTCAAAATGACATATATAGGGGTCTTAGGCTTAGGTAAAACGACATGGCTTTGTTCTAATTTAAAAAAAACTTAAGCCCCTAACTTACAGAGGTCTACATCATCACCTCTGAGTCCTTGGATCACTGTCTTGGAAACCACCCCCATAACCCTTAAAATCTAACTAATCACTACGACCCCTCTCACGGCTCGTGATGTCCTTCACATGAAGTCAAAGGGCTCTTGGAGAGTGAGGCACCCTCAAGTAGTTTACTGCCTAGCCTTCACAACTCTCATCATGATCTATGGTCCCCCGCCACGAGGCATCACTATGTTCTTCCAAGGTGAGCATGGCTTGGTTGGCTATTGGAATCCACCATTGGAAGCACCATGGCTCGTAGTGCCCTTCACGCCCCGTTTGGGTCCACATGAGCTCAATTTCTTAGCTCATGACCTCTCACGTTCTCCCATTCTTAGACTACTATATTTTCATGGTGTTACAGTGTATCCTCCTTGGAAACATTTGTCCTCGAATGGAATCCTAGTCACCTCTTGAAGGTAAAGACTCAAGACTAGTAGTTCATCATGCATGTAACTCATCAAAATGCACACAACCAAGGAGTAAACATCAACTACAAGCTAAACATACTAAATATATCATAAGGAAAGTAGGAACATGTCACGACCCAAAACGTGTCGTGAGTGGCACCCACATTTATCCTCCTATGTGAGCGAACCAACCAATCTAAACCCCAACATTTCAAACATAATAAATAGAAAACAATGTGGAAGACTTAAAACTCATTAACAAAATCAATAATCAACTTCTAAAACTCAAACACTTATTATTATCCCCAAAATCTGGAAGTCATCATCACAAGAACCTCTATCCTCAAATTACTAATTCTAAGAGTATCTAGAAAGCTAGAATAACTAAAAAGCTAGTCCATGCCGGAACTTCAAGGCATCAAGACATGAAAAAGAAGATCCAGTTCAAGCTAGAAGCGTTAGCTCACCCTGAAATCCGGTATAATAAAGAATGGCTAGAGTTGCGGTTGAGTTGAAGACGACGGTACGTTTGCTGCACTCCACAATAACAAAGAAAGAAACATACAAGTAGGGGTCAGTACAAACACAAGTACTGAGTAGATATGATCGGCCAACTCAAAATAGAAAACAGTATATATCAGATAATATCATAAATTCAACTACAATACTCAACGGGTAGCAACAACAAGTACTATAATCATTAATAAGTACGCCAAGTACACCCATGAGGACGCAAGCCTCCATACCATACTCATTTGGGAAATAGGTTCATTAAATTGAGTATATTAACATCTTTCAAGATTCATTATCTTTATTTCTCTTGTGTCGGAACGTGACACTCCGATCCCCTAATACTACGCGTCGGTTCGTGACACCC
Source organism: Solanum lycopersicum (assembly GCF_036512215.1). Taxonomy (NCBI): domain Eukaryota; kingdom Viridiplantae; phylum Streptophyta; class Magnoliopsida; order Solanales; family Solanaceae; genus Solanum; species Solanum lycopersicum. The sequence goes on from NC_090800.1 coordinate 49,428,759, forward strand.
GATCCCCTAATACTACGTGTCGGTTCGTGACACCCGATCCCCCTATTACTATATGTCGGTTCGTGACACCCGATCCCCCTATTACTACATGTCAGTTCGTGACACCCGATCCCCCTATTTCTACGTGTCAGTTCGTGACACCCGATCCCCCCATTTCTACATGTCAGTTCGTGACACCCGATCCCCTAACCTCATTCTTTTAGTTCATCAAGCCTTCTTTTATACCAAGGCATCATCATTAACAAGAGGTTTTCAAGATTTAGGATTCAATAGCTTCATCATGCTTATTTAATCACAATTATATCATCACATCATGCAAACACACAATTAAGCATATAGAAGGGTTTACAATACTACCCAATACATATCATTCGCTATTAAGAGTGTACTATGAAATAGCATGAAAACCATAACCTACCTCCACCGAAGATTAGTGATCAAGCAAGCAAATTCCCCAAAGCTTTGTTTTCCTCTTCGTTTCTCCTCTCTCTCGATCGTTCTTCTCCCTCTCTCTGTTCTTTTTATTTTTCATATTCAACCCTCTTTCTTTTACCCTAATTAGCATATAATTAAGTATAAAAGATGACAAAAGTAACCCACTAATTAATTTAAGGTTATCTCTTTTAACCCTCAAGAAATTGGATTATTAATATTCAACCACTAACTTTATAATTATAAGCAGGAATAGTCCAAAACGCCCCTTAAAATATTAAACAGAAATCCGACCCAGCCTGGGATCACATAGTCTATGATGGGACGTCGTGCCTGCGACGGTCCGTCCTACTGCTTCCGTCACAAGGTTCAGAGACTCAATTTATTAAAGAGTCTGTGACGGCCCGTCATACCTGTGACGGCCCGTCATACCTGTGACGGTCCGTCCTGCCACTTCGTCATGAAGTTCAGAGAGTTGATTTCAGTACCCAAATTTCAGAATTCTAAGTGTTTTGGAACGAGACCCCCTCGACGGTCCGTCGTGCCCATGAGGGTCCGTCGTGGGATCCGTCGTCTCAGCCAGTTTTTCCAGAAATAAAATCTGTTGCTCAAAACGACTAAACAGGTCATTACAATAGATACCAATTTACCCATCGTTCGTCCTCGAATGATCACAAGAAAAGAAACAAGGGAGAAAAGGAGTACCTGAATCTGTAAACAGGTGTGGGTATCTTTCTCGCATATCAGCCTCCTTCTCCAAAGTGGATTCTTCAACTGGTCGATTCTTCCATTGAACCTTGATGGATGCAATCTCTCTGGACCTCAACTTGCGGACTTCTCTATCTAGAATAGCAACAGGCTCCTCCTCATAAGAAAAATTCTCATCAATCAGAACTGAATCCCAACGAATGATGTAGTTTCCATCCCCATGGTATCTTTTCAACATAGACACATGAAATACTAGGTGCACTCCGGACAATCCTGGGGGCAAGGCTAATTCATAAGCTACCTCCCCCACGCGCTTCAGAACTTCAAATGGACCAATATACCTTGGTCTTAGCTTAACTCGCTTACCAAACCGCATCACCCCTTTCATGGGCGAAACCTTCAGCAAGAATTGCTCACCCTCCATAAACTCCAAGTCCCTAACCTTTCGATCTGCATATTCTTTTTGCCTACTTGAGCCGCTAAAAGATTTTCTTGAATGCATTTCACTTTATCTAACGATTCTCTCAGAAGATCAGTACCCCACGGTCTAACTTCAAATGCATCAAACCACCCAATGGGAGACCTACATATTCTCTCATACAGTGCCTCAAATGGGGCCATATCAATACTTGAGTGATAGCTATTGTTGTATGAGAACTCTACTAAGGGTAAGAAGCTATCCCAATGACCACCGAATTCTATCACACATGCACGAAGCATATCCTCCAACACTTGAATCGTTCGCTCAAACTGGCCATCGGTCTGAGGATGGAACGCAGTACTAAGGTCCAACCTAGTACCCAATTCCGCATGCAATATTTTCCAAAACATAGAAGTAAACTGCGTACCTCTATCCGATATGATGGAGAGTGGAACCCATGCAATCGAACAATTTCTGAGATGTAAAGTTTGGCTAACTTCTCTGCATTGTAAGTCACCTTAACCGGAATGAAGTGAGCAGACTTAGTTAACCTATCAACGATTACCCAAATGGAGTCATACTTACCCATTGTCTTTGGAGGACCAACCACAAAGTCCATTGCAATTCTCTCCCACTTCCATTCCGGAATGGCATTCTCTGAAGTGTTCCTCCGAGCCTCTGGTGTGTTCATATTTTACTTGCTGACAATTTGAACATTTGGCAATAAAATCAACAATGTCACGCTTCATTCTACTCCACCAAAAGTGTTGCTTTAGGTCGCGGTACATCTTGGTTGCACCAGGATGTATAGAGTACCTTGAGCTATGAGCCTCCGTGAGAATAGTGTAAATCAAATCATCAACACGGGGTACACATACCCTTCCGTTGATCCTCAAAACACCTTCCGCATCGATTGTTGCTTCTTTATCCTCTCCTCACAATACCCTATCTCGAATCCGGTTCAGTTTCTCATCATTAAACTGCTTTCCCTTAATCTTGTCAAGAAAGGAAGATCTTGCCTCCACACAGGCCAAAAATCCTCCCTTCTCATTTATTTCTAGCCTCATTAAGTCATTAGCCAGAATCTGTACCTCTCTAGCCAATGGGCGTCTTGAAACTTGCAAGTGGGCTAGACTTCCCATACTCCCTGCCTTTCTACTTAAAGCATCTGCCACAACATTAGCTTTTCCCGGGTGATACAAGATAGTGATGTCATAATCCTTCAGTAGTTCCATCCACCTTCTCTGTCTTAAATTCAAATCTTTCTAAGTAAAGACATACTGTAGGCTACGATGATTCGTATAGACTTCACACTTAACCCCATACAGATAGTGTCTCTATTGCTTTAATGCAAACACTACCGCAGCCAACTCCAAATCATGGGTCGGATAATTACGTTCGTGCACCTTTAATTGCCTCGAAGCATAAGCAATTACATTCTTCTCTTGCATTAGTACTGCACCAAAACCCGAATAGGATGCATCACAATAGACAATGAAATTCTTACCTTCCACTGGCAGGGTAAGGATTGGTGCGGTAGTCAACAAAGTCTTGAGCTTCTGAAAGCTTTCTTCACATCGTCCGACCATACAAATGGGATATTCTGTTTAGTCAAGCTTGTCAATTGGGAAGCAATGGAAGAGAACCCCTTGACAAATCGACGGTAGTAGCTAGCTAAACAAACAAATCTCCTTACTTCTGACACATTAGTAGGTCTTACCCAATTCCTCACTGTTTCAATCTTAGATGGATCCACCATCACTCCATCCTTAGAAACTACATGCCCTAAGAAGGACACTGAATCTAGCCAGAACTCACACTTAGTGAATTTGGCATAAAGCTTTCTCTCCCTCAACATTTCCAACAGAATTCTCAAGTGCTCCTCATGTTCTTTCTTGCTCTTTGAGTATACCAGTATATCATCAATGAATACAATGACAAAGAGATCCAGATTGGCTTAAAAATCCCATTCATCAAGCTCATGAAAGCAGCAGGGGCATTCGTAAGCCCAAAAGACATTACGAAGAACTCATAATGCCCATACCTGGTCCAAAAAGCAGTCTTGGGCACATCTGCTGCCCGTATTTTTAATTGATGATAACCAGATCTCAAGTCGATTTTTGAGAAGGTACAAGCACCTTGTAACTGATCGAACAAATCATCAATGCGAGGAAGAGGATACTTGTTCTTAACCGTTACCTTATTCAGTTGTCTGTAGTCTATGCACATCCGAAAGCTTCCATCCTTCTTCTTCACAAACAAAACAGGAGCACCCCAAGGGGATGCACTTGGTCTAATGAAGCCTTTGCTCAACAACTCTTGAAGTTGGACTTTTAACTCCCTTAACTCAGCGGGAGCCATTCTATAAGGGGGTATATAAATGGGGCGAGTACCCAGTTCAAGATCGATGCAGAAGTCAATATCTCTATCCGGTGGCATACCAGGAAGGTCTGCAGGAAACACATCTAAAAACTCGCGGACTATCGCAACCGACTCGATTGAAGGTACTTGGGCAGTATCATCCCTGAGGTGTGCCAAAAAAGCTAAACAGCCCTTACTAACCATTCTCTTAGCACGTAGAAAGGAGATATACGAACCGGATTGGAAGTGTAGTCACCCTCCCACACTAACGGATCTGTCCCAAGCTTGGCTAGTGTCACTGTTTTAGCATTACAATCCAAGATTGCAAAATTTGGAGAAAGCCAAGTCATACCCACAATTACATCGAAGTCAACCATTTCTAAGATAACCAAGTCTACATGAGTATTACTCCCCACAAAAGTCACAAGACAAGACCTATACACCTTTTCCACTATCACAGACTCACCCACTTGAGTAGAAACACGAATAGGCATGTCAAGCAATTCACAATGTAAATTAAGACCATTAGTAAATTAGGAAGATACATAAGAAAATGTGGATCCAGGATCAAACAATACAGAAGCCATGCAATCACAAACCAAAAGATAACCTGTGATGACAGCATCAGATGTCTCCGCTTCAGATCTCCCAGGAAAAGCATAACAATGGGCCCTATCGCCTGTCTGTCCATTGCCCCTACCATGTTGTGCTGTAGTGGCTCCAGTTTGCCCGTTACCCCGGCCGTTTTGGTGACCACCATTATCTCGGCCACCACGTCCTCCCGAATAACGGCCTCTTCCATGACCACATCTACCTCTGATTATTGGGGTTCTGTAACTCGGTTTTGGACAATTCCTCCTAATATGTCCAGTCTTTCCACATCCATAACATTCTCTGGATTCAAGCATAGGTCCTTGTGAGAGTGACGAAGTCTGGGGATAACCACCAAACTCAGAGAAATGTTGGCCGGTCTGCGGTGGACCCCCAACTACAGTCTGTAGTGAAGACTGGATAGGTCGGGCTGGGTAACCTCCTGAACCCTGCCCTCTAGAGTAAAAACCATTAAACTCACCTCCCTTACGAAACCTTTTAGATGTCGATGCCAAGGTGAAGTCATCTGGCTTCACTCCCTCCACCTCTATCACGAAGTCTACCACTTCTTGAAAGAATTTCACTGTAGCTGATACCTGTAAGGCTGAAATCCGCAAATCTGACCTCAACCCCTTCACAAAATGGCGAATCCGCTCTTGTGGACTGAAATAAAGCTGGGTGGCATACCTAGATAATACGCGAAACTTATCCTCATACGCAGTAACTGACATCCTACCTTGCACTAGGCTCAAGAACTCATCTCTCCTCCTATCCCTCAAAGTACGGGGTATATACTTCTCCATAAACAAGCTAGAGAACGATGCCCAAGTCATAGGTGGTGCCTCTGTTGGTTGACACGCAACATGTGACCGCCACCACATTTTAGCGTTCCCTTGAAACTGATAAGTCACAAACTCCACGCCAAATCGTTCTACTATACCTATCTTGTGTAGTAGCTCATGACAGTCAACAAGAAAATCATAGGCATCCTCAAATTCAGCACCCTTAAAGACAGGAGGTTTCAATTTCAAGAACTTACTGAAAAGTTCATGCTGATCATTTGTCATTATAGGCCCTGTAGTCAAACGAGGAAATGTTCCTATTTCCAATGAGGCATCCATGCGGGGAGCCACAGTAGTCGCATGTTGTACCTCCGGAACCTGAGGTGCTGGTGCAGAAAACACTGGAGGTGTCTGACCCTGATCAGATAACCCGCTAAGATAAGCAAGAACCTGATTGATCATCTTTGGGGTAGGTTGGGGTGGTAGTTCCTCATTCTGCACTTGCTCATTTTCCCCTTCCTCACCCTCTCTTACTACTTCCCCAGTCGGTGGAGGAGTCACCGCCCTAGTACTAGATGGGCCAGGTGTTTGTCCTCTTCCTCTAGAGGACGTCCTTCCGCGACCTCTACCGCGGCCTCTTGCCACTGCTCCTTTTCGAGCTACAGTCTCAGTGGCTGGCTCGGACGCATCTTGTCTTGCCGGTGTTGGTGTTGGCGCACTTGTTGCTCTAGTTCTAACCATATGTGAAACAGAGTGAAGATGGTCAGACACCATATTGTATCACCTACATACCGATTGGATCCAAGTAATAGCACGAAAGAAAGGAGAATAGAATTTTCCTAAAGTCCTATAGCCTCTCAAAGAAAAGTAAAGGCATCCCCCTACCGTTCCTCAAGACTCTACTAGACTCGTTCTAGTGTGATGAGACCAATGAACCTAATGCTCTGATACCAAGTTTGTCACGACCCAAAATGTGTCATGAGTGGCACACGCATTTATCCTCCTATGTGAGCGAACCAACCAATCTAAACCCCAACATTTCAAACATAATAAATAGAAAACAATGCGGAAGACTTAAAACTCATTAACAAAATCAATACTAAAACTCAAACACTTATTATTATCCCCAAAATCTGGAAGTCATCATCACAAGAACCTCTATCCTCAAATTACTAATTCTAAGAGTATCTAGAAAGCTAGAATAACTAAAAAGCTAGTCCATGCCGGAACTTCAAGGCATCAAGACATGAAAAAGAAGATCCAGTTCAAGCTAGAAGCGTTAGCTCACCCTGAAATCCGGTATAATGAAGACTGGCTAGAGTTGCGGTTGAGTTGAAGACGACGGTACGTTTGCTGCACTCCACAATAACAAAGAAAGAAACATACAAGTAGGGGTCAGTACAAACACAAGTACTGAGTAGATATCATCGGCCAACTCAAAATAGAAAACAGTATATATCAGATAATATCATAAATTCAACTACAATACTCAACGGGTAGCAACAACAAGTACTATAATCATTAATAAGTACGCCAAGTACACCCATGAGGACGCAAGCCTCCATACCATACTCATTTGGGAAATAGGTTCATTAAATTGAGTATATTAACATCTTTCAAGATTTATTATCTTTATTTATCTTGTGTCGGAACGTGACACTCCGATCCCCTAATACTACGTGTCGGTTCGTGACACCCGATCCCCTAATACTACGTGTCGGTTTGTGACACCCGATCCCCCTATTACTATATGTCGGTTCGTGACACCCGATCCCCCTATTACTACATGTCGGTTCGTGACACCCGATCCCCCTATTTCTACGTGTCAGTTCGTGACACCCGATCCCCCTATTTCAACGTGTCGGTTCGTGACACCCGATCCCCTAACCTCATTCTTTTAGTTCATCAAGCCTTCTTTTATACCAAGGCATCATCATTAACAAGAGGTTTTCAAGATTTATGATTCAATAGCTTCATCATGCTTATTTAATCACAATTATATCATCACATCATGCAAACACACAATTAAGCATATAGAAGGGTTTACAATACTACCCAATACATATCATTCGCTATTAAGAGTGTACTATGAAATAGCATGAAAACCATAACCTACCTCCACCGAAGATTAGTGATCAAGCAAGCAAATTCCCCAAAGCTTTGTTTTCCTCTTCGTTTCTCGTCTCTCTCGATCGTTCTTCTCCCTCTCTCTGTTCTTTCTATTTTTCTTATTCAACCCTCTTTATTTTACCCTAATTAGCATATAATTAAGTATAAAAGATGACAAAAGTAACCCACTAATTAATTTAAGGTTATCTCTTTTAACCCTCAAGAAATTGGATTATTAATATTCAACCACTAACTTTATAATTATAAGCAGGAATAGTCCAAAACGCCCCTTAAAATATTAAACAGAAATCCGACCCAGCCTGGGATCATGCAGTCTGTGACGGGCTGTCGTTCCTGCGACGGTTCGTCCTGCTGCTTCCGTCACAAGGTTCAGAGACTCGATTTATTAAAGAGTGTGTGACGGCCCGTCATACCTGTGACGGTCCGTCCTGCCACTTCGTCACGAAGTTCAGAGAGTCAATTTCAGTACCCAAATTTCAGAATTCTAACTGTTTTGGAATTAGACCCCCTCGACGGTCCGACGTGCCTATGACGGTCCATCGTGGGATCCGTCGTCTCAGCCAGCTTTTCCAGAAATAAAATCTGCTCCTCAAAATGACTAAACAGGTCATTACAGAACAAGACCGAAAAATGAATGCATGAAATTTTAATATTTTTTCATATTCAAGGAGGAACTACCTTCTCCAAGATAAAAGCATGCTCAAAACAATCACATGGAACCTATACGTAATTCACACTCAACAACATAGTCAAAGCATGTTCAATAATTCATCCCATGAAGTCTACAGGCAACTCATACTCAAGGCACAACAACATGAAAAACATTATTCATATAAACTCATTTTATTTCAAATATAGGTTTTTCATGAACATACATAAAATAAGGAAATCATCGGAATAGTTAAAGAACAGAAGACACTAATATAAAGAACAAACCATGAGGAACTCATTACTTCAAGCTAATGTTGGAGTAGAGGAAAGAGATAAGGATATCGGAACATCATATCATCCTCGGCCTCCCAAGTACCACCCTCAACTAACTGATTCCTTCATAACACTTTCACGGAAGCAACTTCTTTACTTCTCAACTTCTTGACTTTTCGTTCTAAAATCTCAATCGAAACTTCCTTATAAGAAAGATTCTCCTTAACTCCTAAACCTTATAAAGTAACTATGGATGTCGGATCACTAACATATTTCTTCAACGTAGAGGCATGGAAAACTGGATGCACCGGTGTCAAGTCATTAGGCAAATCATGCTCGGAAGGAACTTCACCAACACGCCTCAAAATCTGATATAGGCCTACATACTGGGGACTAATCTTCCTTTTCTTATCAAACCTAATTACACCCTTCATGGATGAGAGTTTCAAGTAAACCCAATCATGAACATCAACTTCAAGATCCATTCTTCTAAAATTATCATATGACTTTTGTCGACTTTGAGTCATCTTCAACCTTTATCTAATAAAGCGAACTTTCTATATAGCCTTATTGTACCAATTCAGGATCTATTACGGCAACTTCACCCACCTCAAACCAACTTATCGGATATCTACACCTCCTACCATAAAGAGCCTCAATAAAGTCATACCCATACTCGAGTGATAACTATTGTTATAGTAAATTTCAATGAATGACAAATGTTCATCCAAATTACCCTTAAAATCAATCACACAAGCTCTCAACATATTTTCTAAAGTATGGATTGTATGATCCACTTGCCCATCTATTTGAGGATGAAAAATCATGCTAAGCTTAACACGAGTACCAAGACCCTTTTGTAAAGACTTTCAAAACTGAGATGTCAATTAAGTACCATAATCTGAAATAATGGATAAGGCCACTCCATGCATTCTTAGCATATCCCTCAAATACAACTTAGCATAATTCTCTGCCAAATAGAAAACTCTGAAGGGAATAAAATGAGCCGATTTCGTGATTTTATCTACTGTAACACAAATCAAGTCATGTTGTCATGGAGTGATTCACGTACTAGGACACTTCATCCAATTCTAATCGCCCACGATCGTTAGTTAGTAATATAACTCAACTTAGTAAGTTAGGGTTGAATTCCATATGAAGTGGTACGTATTCAAGAATCAATAGATAAGTACGAATATGCTCAAGTTAATCATAGGAATAAAAGTTACCAAAGAAAAACATAATGCAAATTAAGGGTTGACACAAGTATCAAATATAAGAGGGGGTTTTATTTTTAACTATCAACTGCAATAGAAAACAACACAAAAATAGAATTATAGATATGGGTTATTGGGATGTGTTTGGATTATAGGCTAAGATCGACAAATAGGTAATTGCAATTGTTAGTAAATATTTGTAAATGGGTGAATAATATAGACTTTATTGGGGTAAACTTTCTCTTAAACAATTTACCCTGAATCAAGTTGGTTTCTCTCGAACACCAACAAGCAATCAATTAAAAACATGTTATGCTTTAGTCCATTCACTCTCTCGAGTTGAATGTGTGGAAAAGGTCTTAAGATTAACTCTCTTGAGATGAATCCATGACAACCCAATACCCAACGACCATCAAATTAGTAATCTTGATTTTAAAATTTCTCTCTCAAGAAAGCCAAAAGCATGAAGGTAGAATTGCATTTGCAACTACAACTCTGTTAATTCAACTACAATTATGGAATAAAATCACTTTTAAACATCATTTACACTAACAATAAATAATACCCTGCACCTAACTCAATCCATAATCACATATCACACCCCAAGAATTGAAGTTTTAGCTACACATCATTATAAGATAAAAAATCATTACAAAAATGTGTTTCCATCAACTGGGTACGATTAATTTCGTCTTTACAAATGTCAAGATTGAAGAATTTCAAAGATCCACTTCCAATTTCTCAAATGTGGAACACTTCAATCTTTAAAGCTAAGAAAAAAATGACTTTATACTCTTAGTTCTAGAACTCTAAAAACTGGACAATGAATAATAATGAAAATCAGATAAAAATATGATCTTAAAATAAAAATTCAAACATGTATTTACGGTCGCCAAAAATGTGTTGTGAAGGTCCATTCGACGCAGTGAATCCAAAATCGGAGATCAACTTAGTGATCCTCCCTTTGTTCAATTCCATCGCCTTTTTGCTTTGGCCTTCAGCATCCTTGAGCTTTGTAACTCAGGGTGATCTAGTACTACATCGCGGAACCATTTGGCGACTGATGAGTCCACAAATTAGACTTATTTAGGACCATATTTTAATTGAATTTGTGTCCTCAAATGCTTTTTTATCTCAATATCTGATGAAAACTCTCAAGTTTTAGGTATTCGAGTTTCAGGGAAAGTATGGACATTATGTCGCGAAAAGGCTACAAAGAATGAAGAAATTGAAGCCTTAACATTGACAAGTACACTTGGGGAGTGGCCGAAGGGACTTACATTGCCTTTTGTCTTAGTAAGACGAGCCCTAAAGAGGAAGATCAAATCAACAAAAAAGAATGTTTGTCGACTCACTGAGTGATTTCGCGAAGTATTACTATACCACCAAAAGTTATAGAATAAGGGAACAAAAGTGAGCAAAATAATGGCTAACAGAGCATCTAAGTTGGCGTATCGCTATCTAATTTGGAGCCATGGGACTTAATGGACGATGGGAAAAATATCTAGGAAAGAGGCGAGTCGCGAAGTGGATCAGTGAACCTATATTCAGACCACCAAAAGTGACAATGAGTCAGTCCAAAAATTGATGACAAGCAAAAGGCGGTTCGCTGAGCCATATGACGACCTCAACTAACTTTGCTGACCATCCTTAGAAACAAAATTTCAAAACATTATAAATACGGACAAGCGCCTAAAATACCCTTAAAGTATTGAAAATGGTACAAAATTACCCTTCATCGACCTATTGGCTCCAAAATGCCCTTATCATCCACCTATTGGCTTCAAAATACCCTTGTCATCCACCTTTCAGTTCAAAATTGACCATTTTTTAATTGTTTTAAAATTAAACTCTTTAAATATTTTTTTAAATACTAGGCGTTCAACTATTAATTATAATTTTAATTTATTAATATAATTTATAAACCAATCCACTACCCACTCATTACTAACTAAACCTCACTCAATTAATAATTCAATTATAATATCAAAATCGTCATAAACACTACTAAAACACGATGAAATTATAGATTACTGAAAATGACATTCAAAATTATTTGAGTACGAATCGAAGTCCCAATTAAATTTAGGTTGAGCCGCTTATTTAGGAGGACACTTTCTTTCACAATTGAATTAGAAATTTATGGTTAAAGGTAAAGAAATAATACATCCCGAATTAATTCATGCACTTTTTTTAAATATAATTTAATAAATATTTATGATTTATTTTAAAACCTTTAATATATTATTTTTTTAAAAAAGTTACCTATGAAGTAACATCACATAATTGAGACGTAAGAATAATTAAGATGAACATAGTCGGATTTTTATGTTTATTGGTGGTTTTTATGTAGCCACTTGAATGTATGATAATTTACTTCTATATTTTTAAAAACACTCAATTGGCAGTAGCTTGCATTAATAATGTGACGGGTTCATTATTTTAGAGGGATTTAAATAGTAATGGGTGGGTAGTGAATTGATTTATAAATTACACTTATAAGTTAAATTATAACAAATAGTTGAGCGTCACGTATTTTAAAAAATATTTAAATAGTTTAAATATAAAACCATTAAATAAGTGGTCAATTTTGAACCAAAAGGTGGATGACAAGGGTATTTTGGACCCAATACGTGGGTGGGAAGGGTATTTTGGAACCAATAGGTGGGTGAAGGGTAATTTTGTACCATTTTCAATACTTAGAGGGTATTTTAGGCCCTTTTCCGTTATAAATACTATCTTAAGTTGTTATTTTTAGGATTCGGACATAATTACTAAATTTCACTTTTGAATATTAGTTTTTTTTATTTTTACTCTCATTTTTGTAAGGGCTTTGGAGGATTTGAAGAAGGAAGGGTTTCATCTTCCCCATATTGGAAGTGGGTCCCCTTGATTCTTCTTTCTTTGCTCAAATCAAGACTTATTTCTTTACATCCATTTGATTTCAACATCATCGAAGGTATAATTTCCTATTTGTTGATGTGTGGCTAAAAAACCTATTTTTGGGGTGTGATTTAGCGAATATGAGTTAATATTGTTGTTGGTCCTTGCTCGCTGATAGCTTAGATGTAGTTTCATCATGAGTTCGTCTAGTAGTTGTATTTTAATCTAATGGATTTGAAGTTGCAAACACAAGTTCACACATGTGTTTTTAGCTTGCACGAGAGAGAGGTCGCGAAACCAAGACCACTAGATTGATGGCCTAAGGAGTGGGTCGACATGATGTTCAGCCCGAGAGGGTGAGCCCTAGTCCCATATCCTAATAGTCATAAGGCAAATGGGTGTCTGAGAGGAACCCATTTATAACAGTGTAAGTTCCTCGAGAGAGAACTTATTTCCAATTAAATCTTAACCTAGTCACTATTATTCAATAAATTCTCTATCGAAAGCATGTACTCATTAATCAAGATTATTTCGTATTGCGGTTACAGCCCAAGAATTCCCCTCTCATACTTGGTTTTCTTTGCATTTTAAAATTTTTTATCTTACTTGTGATAAACCCCCAAATCGATATTTGGCACCTTCATGTCACCCCTTTAAATTGTAATGTTTTTATTCATAAATCTCTTACCAATTCTAATTAGCTACATATTCTCAAAACTTTTCCCTTGGGACACGACCCCAACCCTCAGTTAAGTTACTATACTATCGACGATTGTAGATACTTAAATCAAAAGTAGTGTTGTTGGTCACGATAAGCATTAGAAACACGTGCGACTTCTATTTTCCATCACCTACTTGATTTTCTTCTTCTAGGTTTGGCACATTAGAACTTTAGGCCAAATCATGGTCATTCGGCGACTCACTCAATGGGTTAGGCGATTGTCAGACTTTCTTTTCTTTGTTCTTTCAGCTGCATTTTTCCTTTCAACTCATTTGTGTTCGTACTTTATTCCTCAATATAAATACCTGTAATTCAAGATTTTACATCAGTTATTGGAACAAAATAAACATTAGAGGACACTAAATATATTAAAATAAAGTCCTAAATGAGTCCAAATCATGGATTCATTAACACCCCCAACTTAAACTTTTGGTTTGTCCTTAAGTTTGGCAGTTCAAAAGGATGTCTCACTTAGTGCTACACAAGACTCAATCATGAATGCACATAAAAAGACTCAACTTTCGCATGCAAGGATCAATTGTGCACTTTAAGATTAAAGTCGTGACTCACCAATAGATAAGATTCTCAAGTTCACTATACTTGCTTCAAATGGAAGTTAAAACCCAAAAAGGTAATTAAATGCCCTAAAAAAAGAATGATAACATATTCATACACAATGGTTCAACAATTTGAAGCTCTGAAAAGACAAATACAATGCATGATTTTACTCATAGATTTGCCCATATTTTCCAATCAACAATTCTTTCAGCTCTGTAAGATCAAAAGGTCTTTTCAAGGCTTGTAACGAGGTTGAGTGTAACTGTATGCTCATTTAGGCTCATTGACTTATATTCTCATAATATGTGGTGTGAAAAACACTTTCTTTTCCTTTTCTTCATAATTTACATTCAATGCTCTAGAGTCGCCCCATTTATTCACTTTTCATGAAATAGTCGGACACCCCATTTTCTTTGTACTTTCACAACTTTATTCCACAACTTTTTCTTTCTTTTTCTCTCTTTTTTTTTATGAATGGGTTCCACCTTTTTCAAAATCATGGGTAAAGGAGGACTTCTTTGCACTTCTTGATTCACCTTCTCTTTTCACCACAAAAGCCTAATTTGCCTATTCACACATACCACATTTCATGAGGATTAAGGGTGAAGGGATAAAGAAAGGTCACAAATGTCATCAAGTTTCTTCCAAGAAAAATTTAGGGCTCAAAGGGGGTTCAAGAGAGGTTTACAGTGTCACAAGGTAGGCCACAAAAAGAGGTATAATGTCAAATTATTTCACTCTTCAAAGTTGCTTAAGATCATTTCAAGAGTTTGCATCACTTAGTCAACCGAACCAACCGAGCAAATTCTAGGTTTCATCACACATGGTTCACGATAAGCTCATCACACAAGGCATTAACACCAATGTCAAACAAGACTCAACACTTTCACTAGTGTGCAATGTTCATCACAAGAAACTCAATTTGGTAATTGGTCCAATTATCATACCACATATTAGTACCCCCCTTGGTTCCACCACAAGTGTTTTTCTAGGCATTCTAGATTCTCCAACATGTGTTACCAAACCTAAGAGTCGCCTTTATATTGTACCAGAATAGAATTTTTTTCTTACAATATTTTTTCTATAAAAAGATAGACCACAAAGAATTTTGAGTTCTTAATCTCCACCACAATTTAGCATACATAGCCTGAGAAAATCAAACATAGATCTGAAACCGAGTTCTCTTTCTTCTCTTGACAAACAAACCTTAGCCCATTCATCCCAGTGCTTACTTCTACTTGATTCTTTATTACTCCAAAATTTTTTAGCAAAGATCATAAATATGGACACTTTGAAGACACTAGTAAGAACTTCTTTACCACCAAATGAGAGCTTCTAGCTTTTCCGTACTTAAAGTTTCCCTCTTACTCTTTCAAGTAGCTCTTTGAAATGTTCTTTCCTTTTCCTTGGGTAAGTGATTAGACAACCTAAATATTTAATTGGAAAAGAACCTTTAATCATTCCTGTACATTGTTCCACCTGGAGTGAACTCCCAACACCTACATTCTGAGGCAAATAGTAAAACCTCTTGTATTTGTTCACCTTTTGACCAGATTGTTTCTCATAGTCCTGCAAAACAACCATGATTTTCCCCAAACAATATTCGTCAGTTGAAGGATAAACAATTGTATCATATGCATATGCCAAATGATTTAGATTAGCACTCCACTTAGGCATCCAATATGCTATGAAACATCAAATAAGGAATTAAGAGCCCTTGAAAGAACCTCTGATGATAAAATAAACAGGGTTGGGGAGAGAGTATCTCCTTGCCTCACTCCCCTAGTGGAGTGAAAAAAAAAACCATACGACTGACCATTTAGCAGTACCGAGTAATAATTATTAGAAATTAGTCTCCAAACCAATCTACAAATTTGTCCGAAAAACCCATCTTCCTGAGAAATTTCATAAGGAAAAACCATGATGCCCTATCGTATGCTTTAGCCATGTTCAGTTTTATGACAACATTAACATATTTCCTCTTTTGATGATGTATGTTACTAACTCCTGAGCTAAGAGAACATTTTCAATAATATTTCTCCCTTTGATAAATCTAGACTGATTAGAAGATATTAGATTTGGAAGAATATTTTTCAGTCTATCATGAATAATTCTAGACAAAATCTTATTAATGAAATTATTCAAACTAATGCTCCTTACATCTGAGAAAGTTTGAACATTGTCCTTCTCAGGTTTAAAGGACAAATTAGTATGAGTTATATCCTTTGGAAGAGTGTTATCAGCAAAGAACTCATGCACCATCCTTACGATATCTGATGCTACTATATCCCAAAATACTTGATAGAATCAATCTGTAAGACCATCTGGACCACTAGAACTATCACCACTAAGACTGAACACAACAATCTTAACCTCTACATCATCTGGAATGACCTCCAAAGTTTTGTTCTCTTCATCAAAGATTAATTCTGGTATATGAAATAGCAGGGGAAAACTAGTAGAATCCCTAACTTGTTTAAGTTGATTCTGAAAATGCTCGACAGCTCTGTTGCTATTTCTTCTTCCTCCTCTAATCACAAACCTTAAAATTTTTGAATTCTAGCCACATTCATTCTCCTCCCTTTAATTAAATTATGAAAGAATCTGGTGTTCCTATCCCCACTTTCAAACTCATTCCCTACTTTTTGTTGTCAGAACATCTCTTCAAAATGAAGATACTTATCATATTCAGCTTTGGCTCTCTACATAATATTTCTCTTCTCACATGTGGGACATTCTTCAAATAACTTCTCCTTAATTCTTGCTATCTCCTCTCTAATGACGAGTTGCTGAAAAATGTTTCCCAAATGTTTCCTTACTTCATATGGAAACTGTCGTTTATTCTTAATCTTTCTCTTAAAATCTATAAAAGGATTAGCCGAGGTAGTAAAATCCAAATTTACATGCTTTGTCGAGAGTTTCAAAAACCTATAATGTTTCTTTTTACTGGTAATTCTGTCTTCCGAAGTAAGAAACATAGGGGCATGATCTGAACCTGATCTTGCCAAGTGTTCAGCCTCAGAATAGGAGAAAATGTAATGAAAATCATTTTTAACCAAGATTCTGTCCAATCTTACCGAAATATAATCATTTCCAGCTCTACTATTCCATGTAAATAGACTTTCATTGAAATTCAGTTGTGACAGATCACAAGACTCTATACAACTATACAAGTCTTAAAGTCTTCATAATAAATAGCCACACAGGTAGACCCCCAATCTTTTCTTCCCCATTGAGAACAACATTGAAATCACCTCCAATTAGCCATGGTCCATCCATTCCACCACATAATTGATATAAATCATCCCTAAAATCTAATCTTTGGATACTATCACACTTAGTATATACAAATGTTGCATAAAAGCTAAATCTTGAATTATGATCAAGCATTAGAACAGTGAGTTGCTGCTCTCTGTTTTTTTACTACTGCAACATCATAACCATGATTATCAAACACCCTTATATTTCCACTGATATTGTGAGTTACCATAGGCATTCTTAATCTCCTTCTATATCTATTGAGGGATCTAACCGACTGAAAAGGCTCCAGCAGAGCAACAAATGCAAACTTATGAAAGTTATGCAACATTTATACTCTTTGAAATGCATGTTGAGACCTTACTGACCTAATATTTCAAATTAGAGCCTTCACTGATGTTTGGAATATTGGTATATAACCTGTCTCTTTGGTTGGACTCGAAGAGGTTGGGCTAATTCACCATCACCCTGTTTCTTGCTATTTCGAGATGATTTAACAATCTTCATTACCCTTGAGAAATATCTGCATCATTATAAATCAACTCTTCGCTTGATTCTGAAACTATAGCACAATCGAACCCCTTAAGTTCTACTAGATCCTCTGGTTCATCCTTATGAATGAGAATGTCATGCAAATCTTTATTCGGTGATTCAGAATGGACCGTCGCTACTTGGTCTTCATCAGACTGCAATACTGTAGGAACTACCAATACTGCCATATTATTATCCCTCTTAGTACACTGATTTTCACTTGTCGTGCCCATACTACTACTGCTATGACTGAATAATTTTGCACTAATTATATTTTTTAGAAAATTCTTGTTGTTGTTCATTGATCATATGCCCTATATCACGTTTCTCTGGACTTTTGTAACCTTTATCAATTGAATCCCTTGATATCACTACTTCATACATGTCTTTGTTATGCTTATTGTCAGTAGTGTGTAGCTCTTCATGCTT
This sequence comes from Solanum lycopersicum, assembly GCF_036512215.1. NCBI lineage: Eukaryota > Viridiplantae > Streptophyta > Magnoliopsida > Solanales > Solanaceae > Solanum > Solanum lycopersicum. Next base: position 49,446,705 of record NC_090800.1, read on the forward strand.
CCGGACTGTTAACATTCAGATCATCTGTTGATGTTGTAGTTAATTTTACAGATTGCATTTCCTTTATCTTTTCTTCTTGTTGCTCTCTATGCTTCTCATGACATTTATTCATGTCCATGTTCTTTCTCCCATCATCTGTATTTGTGGTTTCTGCTTATCCCCGTTGTTTCTTACTTTATTACTTTGACATACTTCTAGCTGATTGCTTTTCTCTAATGCATGCTCTTTGTTTTTCAGGGCAGACTCAGTATTATCACTTTCTACAAAGTTATGGATTGTATGCGTAGAAGACAGTTGAGCATCACTTTGGAAGACTGATCCAAATGCTTTTGTGATCCACTCCTTGGTTGATATTATCACTCCTTTCCCTTTGTCTTGAGAGTCAGGTTCCCTTTATTACTAATAACATTAATTTCTATATTTTGAGACTTTGATGTACTGATGCCTTCCAGAGTGTTTTCCTCTTGGGCATGAGCATCAAACTTGTCCTCCACTACAGTAGTTATCTGAGGGGCTGTATTTGTGTTCCCCCTTTTTATTCCTTACCACATTCCAATTACCAGGGTCTTGCACTACTTCCCGACTTGAAAGTATTCTTGCTCCTCCTTTTTGCAGTTTTTGAATCTTAGCAGCTTGCGGCTCGTGTTTGAGTTGTGCTATGTCTTGTATATATTGAGCATTTTGCTCTACATTATTCCTAAAATTGACCACTTTACAATTCTCTTTGTTATGCGCTTGCATTTTGCATTCAACACAGTATTTAGGAACATAATCATACTTAATAGCAACCATAGTAGAACTTACATCCTTGTCTGCACATTTTCTATGTTCATTTGCACAGCTTTAGGAAATCACCTTTAAGATCTACCAACACCTTCACGCGTGCACAACTAGGTCTTGTCTTGCTTATAGTTGCTTGATCAAGATGGATAGGTTTTTCAGTTGTCGATGCTAGGGAGAAAAGACATTCATTGACAAAGAAAGTAGGTAATAGGTTAGGAAAGTATATCCATGTCATGGACATTGATGTTTCTTCATAAACCCTAAATCTCGAGTCATATATCCGAGTCCGCATCAGATACGAGTACCCATCCTTACACGTGATATAGAAAGCTTGCTTAGAGATAAGGTTAACGAAATCCTCCTGTAGGGTCAGACGAATAAGAATGTGTTTACTCTGAAACAAACCAATGTGACACTCTCCTTTCATCTCACATTGCTTAAGAATGATTTTCCTTAATTCTTAAAGATCAGACCACTCATATGTGAACTTCCCAACTTTATACTATTGACAATGAGTTTTTTAGTTTCAAAATGCGGACTAACACAAAAATATATATGGTAAAATTAATGAAAATAAAATGGGAAAATAATGATACCAAAAATTTTACGTGGAAACCCTTTTAAATAAGGAAAAAACCACGGGCCAAGAGGAGCAACTGATATAACTATAGTAAGGAATTTAACACTATGTAATCATGAATACAATACTCAAAGTGATTACTACAAACTCAAAGGAACAACTCTCTTTTGGTTTCCACCTTACTAAAATATCGCCCACACTATATTTTTCTTCACAAACTATTTTTCTGTATAGTTTATGGAATGTCCACTTTGCTCTCAAAATAGTTTTTTCTTCTCTAACTTGGTGTGTTATGCAAATGAGCAAGAATGCTCTATTTGTAGAAGGAGAAAATCATGTCTATGTCACTAATGACATAGGTAAATATAATAAAGTCAAAAAAGGATTGAAAATCTTACCAATTTGCCAAACACTTAATCTTTTACTTTCAACTCTAATTACTATTAATTTTTAACAATTACTTGTAGCAATTGAATAACAAAAGTTGACCAAAATATGTGATGGACTCAACAAATCTCCTCCTCCAGTCCCATTCACTGGAAGGAGGTATCTTCATCTTCTTTAGAGAGAGCTCATACCCACAAGTTCTTTGCATAATTTGAACTTGTCTTTCGTATTGTGTTGGTCAGCATATCTGCAAGATTTTCACTTGTGTGAATCTTTTTGACGCGAAATATTCACTCTCCACTTCCTCATGAATCTAGTGATATTTTACGTCAATGTACTTTGTTCTTGTATGGTACATGGAATTCTTACTCAAGTCTATTGCACTCTGGCTGTCACAATAGACAATATACTTCATCTTATTCAAACAAATCTCTTGAAGAAATCGCTCAAGTCATATCATCTCCTTGCCTGCTTCAGTAGCCGCAATATACTCAGCTTCAGTTGTAGATAGTGCAACATACTTCTGCAACTTTGAGTGTCATGATATAGCTCCCTCTGAAAAAGTAAACAAATATCCAGTAATGGATTTTATATTATCAAGGTTACATGTCATATCAGCATCTGTATAGACCTTAAAGATTAGATTTGATGCTCCAAAACACAAGCATTCATCTGAGCTTCCTCTAAGATACCTAAGTATCCACTTCACAACTTTTCCAGTTCTCTTTTCATGGATTTTCGAGATATCTGCTCACAACACCAACTACGTGAGTTATATCAGGTCTAGTGCACACCATTGCATACATTAGACTTCCAACGATGGAAGAATATTGAACTTTGGCCATGTTCTCTTTTTCCTCCCTAGATGTAGAACACATCTTCTTGCTCAACTTCGTATGACCAGCAAGAGGTGTGGTAATAGGCTTAGCATTCTTCATATTGAAGCGCTCTAATACACGTTCAATGTACTTTTTCTGGGATAAATAAATCTTTATTTCATCTCTAAGACGAGTAATTCTCATGCCCAAATTTGTTTGGCATGACCCAAGTCTTTCATACAAAAAGACTTACACAACTCTTTCTTCAACTCGTCAATCTTGAAAGTATTCTTGCCCACAATCAACATATCATCCACATACAACAAAAGGATGATGGAATCATTGTCAGAAAATTTTTGTACAAATACACAATGATCTGAAGAAGTCTTCTTATAACCTTGCTCCCCCATATCAGATTCAAACTTTTTATACCACTGGCTAGGAGCTTGTTTTAGGCCATAAAGACTCTTTTTGAGTTTGCACACAAAATTTTATTTACCTTCTACTTCAAAGCCCTCAGGTTGTTCCATATAAATCTTTTCTTCTAGGTTACCGTGAAAGAAAGTCATGTTCACATCCATCTGCTCAATTTCTAAATTAAGACTAGCAGCCAAACCTATAACTGTGTGAATCGAGGATATATTCACAACAGGAGAAAATATTTCGTCAAAGTTAATACCCTTCCTTTGACCAAAATCCCTTATCAACCAATCTAGCTTTGTACTTGGGCTTCAATTTGTGTTCTTCAACTTTAAATTTGAACACCCACTTGTTCTTCAAAGCTCTCAAGCCCTTAGGAGATTTTACCAACTCATAAGTGTGATTCTCATGCAGAGAATTTATCTCATCTTGCATGGCTTCAATTTGTTGATCCTTGTGCTCATCTTCCATGGCCTCCTCATAACATTCAGGTTCTCCACCGTCAGTGAGTAACACATCATCATTGGATGAATAATGATAGGAAGGAAACCGCTGTCTTGTGGACCTCCGAACCGAAATATTTGATTCGTCCACAACTTCATGAGTAGCAGGATCATCAATAACAATATCACTGTTATTATCAACATCAACGTGTTGATTTGATACATGATTCTAGGCGTCACCATGATTATCAAGCCCAACAACATCATGCACACTTGTGTGAGGAACTTCATCATAATGAACTATACCATCAAAACTTGAAGATTCTACCTTCTTCGCTTTTATCAATATCTTCAATTTTTTGATTCTCCATTAAAATAATATCACGGCTTCTCACAAGTTTCTTTCAATTGAATCATATAGCATGTAACCAAATCCATCAAGGCCATATCCAATAAACATGCATTGCCTTGTCTTGGCATCTAACTTTGACCTCTCATCTTTTGGCACATGTACAAAAGCTTTGCAACCAAATACTCTCAAATGATCATAGGAAACATCCTTTTCATATGAAACACTAATTAGTACATCACTTTGCAAAGCAGCAGTAGGAGATAAATTAATAACATGTGCAGCGGTAAATAATGCCTCACCCCAAAATGAGTTAGGCAGTTTTGCTTCAGAAAGAAAATATCTAAATCTTTCCATCAAGGTCATGTTCATCGTCTCAGCCAAACAATTAAGCTGAGGAGTCTTGGGAGGAGTCTTTTGGTGCTCAATACCTTGATGCTTGCAGTATTCGTCAAATGATTCACAATATTCACCACCATTGTCAATACGAATACATTTCAGTTTCTTTCCAGTTACTCTTTCAACTGAAGCCTAAAACTACCTGAAGACACCTAACACTTGGTCTTTAGTCTTCAAGACATAGACCCAAAGTTTTCTCCAGCAATCATTAATGAAAGTGACAAAGTAGAGTGCACCACCCAATGTCTTTGGCTTCATTGGACCACATAAATCAGAGTGCACCAACTCAAACAACTCTATCTTTCTCGAAGGAGGGTAGGATTTAAAGGAAACTCTATTTTGTTTACCAGCCAAGCAGTGCTCACACTATTCTAATTTAGCACTTTTGAAATTTGACAAAAATTTCTTCTTGGCTAGAACATTAAGTTCTTTCTCGCTGATGTAGCTAAGTCTCTTGTGCTATAACGTTGATGAGTTATCGCTCTCAATCGCATTCATCATATAAACACAAGCAGAGGTCGTAGTCCAGTATAGACCACAACGTTTGTAACCATGAGCCACAACCATGGAACCCTTAATGAGTTTCTATTTTCTATCAGTGTTGGTACTAACATATCCTTCATTATCTAAAACACCAACAAAAATTAGGTGCAGACGAACATCAGGAGCATGGTTTCATATTATTCAAAACTAGTTTAGTTCCAACACTAGTTTTCAAATAAATTGTACCAATACCAACCACCGTAGAAGCGGTCTTATTACCTATACTAAAGGTTCCAAAATAACCAGGAGTATAGGAAGAGAAAAAATTCCTTTTGTGATGTCACATGAGATGCGATACCAGTGTCCACAACCCAGCTTGACTCATCACAAATAATATTTATCATGTCTGCATCAAGAGCGGTAACAAGATCTTCGATGGTGGCGGTGGCTTGACAATTTTCATTGCCATCTTCTTTAGGTTTTTCTTTATTTTTGTTCTCCCTCTTCAACTTCCTGCAGAACTTCTTTGTGTGCCCTTTCATGCCACAATGATAGCACTCAATATCTTGAGTCTGCCTTTGGATTTTCTCCTTTTTGTTTTCTATACTGAAAAATCACGAGTTTTATTTCTCCCCTTTGGTCCAGTTATCAGGACATCCGACGAAGAAGAAACTTGAGTCTTTTTTCTCATCTCTTAGTTCAAAACACTACTCTTGGCGAAAATTGCTAGACATCACACCATCCGTAGCAGAATTTGAGCATATGTTTTCCCAGAAATATGGCTCAACACATTATCATCAACTCATTGCCTAATGAATCCACAAACATGTTTGTGCAACAGATTCCACTCTTCATCTGTTTTATTATCAGGATTTACAATGGTAAATACTGGTTTGTAAAAATTCTTAACATAAAGCAGATCTTCCATTTTTTCTTTCCAAATGACATAATTAACACCATTCAAGGTAACCATTCTACTTGTGTAGACTTCCATCATTTTCCCCAAAAAATATTATTATCGCAAATCAAAGTAAAATTTTTCTGATGTGGTAGTTCAGATTGTGCTGCAAGCACAAAGCATACTCAGATAAAACCTTGGCTCTGATACCAGTTTGTTGGTTTAATGCGGACAAACCCAAAAATATATATGGTAAAAGAAATGAAAATTAAATTAAAAAATAATGACACCAAGAATTTTACGCGGAAATCCTTCTTAATAGGGGAAAAAACACGGGCCAAGAGTAACAACTGATATCACTATAGTAAAGAATTTTACACTGTGTAGTCACGAATAGAATACTTAAAGTGACTACTACACACTCAAAAGGAACAACACTCTTTTGATTTTCACCTTACTAAAATATCGCTCACACTTTATTTTTCTTCACAAACTATTCTCTTGTATAGTCTATGGAATACCTCGTTTTGCTCTCAGAATGGATTTTTTCTCTCTAACTTGGTGTGTTCTACAAATGAACAACAATGCTCTATTTACAAAAGGAGAAATCATGTCTATGTCACTAATGACATAGGTAAATATAGCAAAGTCAAAAAAGGTTGCAAATCTTACGAATTTGTCAACCACCAAATCTTTTATTTTCAAGTCTAACTATTAATCCTTTTTAACAATTACCTGTAGCAATTGAATAGCAAAAGTTGAACAAAATATGGGATGGACTCAACAGGAACTTGGTACATTGTATGAATCACTTTGTTCGTGTCATAGCTTTTTTGTGAATTATTCATATGTTAAGTGTTTGTTTCTACCGATATGTATATGTCGTCAAAAAATACTACTTTCAGATCGAAAAAAATGAGAAAATCGAGTCAAATCAACATTAAACAAACCGACCGTTATTTTTTTATTTGGTTTTAGAAATTCAAAAACTGATTAAATTGGTTGATTTTAACAATAATCAATCCAAACCAAACCATGAACACCATAGATGCATTAATAAAATAAATATATTTAACAATCCTTCAAAGTAGGGACATATGCACTAGTTATATTCATTTTAAATTGGAAGAGTTGTAGCTTGTCTAGAAATATTGAACTTGTGCATTATCCTTGCTTTCACATGGAATTTGTATCATGCTTTCTTTGTAACATATTGCTCTCATACTTGTCGGACAACCCTGTAAATTGAATTCTTGGATTTTATCCAACTTTAGATCATAGGAAATTAAAGAACCCTCTCTGCTTTCGCAAAGCATCACACAATCCTTCCAAATCAGTAACGGAGATTCAATAAGAAGAGGTCTAACTGTGTATATCTTCATCCAAGAATCATATACCCCATACTCTTTCATCATCCAGATTTGCATTAAATCTTGTGCTGGATCATATTCCGGATTTGGATTAGGGTAACGAAGCATTGTTATCGAGTCTCTTAAGACCACTAAACCATAGTGTGGTCCATTGTAGGAATTACAAGTATGAGGCAGATTAATAGTGTTAAAAATCTCTGTACCCATATCAAAATAGAGAATTATCATTTTGTCTTTGGATCCAATTGCAAGCCAATAACAAGCACTCTTGTAAAACACCATAGAAGAAGGCGCCCAATAAATTCTAGGCATATCTTGATCAATATTGTCTAATTCTCTCCAGAAATCAGTGATCATATCATATACCTCAACTTTTTGCTCACTTGAATATGGGTCCCTATAAGGAGGATCATTATAAACTTTAGAAATCCTAACTACCTTGTAGTCATTTGCAATTGAGTCAAATCCAAACCCAACACCATCATGGAACATCGAAAACCTTGTGGAGAATCACTAGGGAAACGCGGTAGCAACCTATAATTTCTAGTAGCTGGATTAAATAATACGGTGTTCATCATACTAATCAAAGCTACTAAGCCATGACAAGGTCCAATAAATTGGTCATAATCGTTAACAAAAGTGGATTCCAAATATGGCACATCTAGATCTGGTATAACAGGTTTAAGATCATCACCAAAAAGAAAAGACAATGTAGTTTTATGTTGAAAAGGATCTACTTGTAAAGAGCGCTTGAAGATAATGAATTCTTCTTTAGCAGTTTTACTGTTGTTGAGATGGAGGTTGATGAATGTAGAGGATCGAATGAGAATGTACCAAGTTTTAGAGATGCACGTAAATAGAATAAGTGATTTTACCGGAAGCCTTAAAAGTATATAAATAATCACATCTTCGGGCAATTTCTTCAGAATTTCATGTGCCATCTTGTATTTTCTCAAAATGCATTTTGAATTATACTTGAAGAAATGATATGTTTGTGACTTTCTATGTGTAGTCTCACTTGTATCGCCAAGGAAATCTCTATCTCATTTGAAAAATAATAATATTTTTTATTTTGTGGTTATGAGGATTTGCAAATACAACAGTTTTTAATGACCAAACACTTACAACCTCTTTAATTTGCCTCGAAACTCTATTTAGCATGTATCATTTGATCACAAAAAGTTGTACCCTGTATATATGTTTAGCATATGTTAGACTAACATTAAAAGGGTTAAAAAATTCATTTAAATAACGTCATGTATTTCATTTCTTTATGTCATTCAAATTGCTTTGTATTTACTTTGTATAAATCAAGTTATCATCTTTATGTTATATAAGGATATCAATTAATTAGCTATAATTGATTACAAAATTATTGTAGATTGATTAGCGATACAAGTTAATATAAAATTTAGTCTATGCTACTATGAGGATACATCCTCCATCCTTTCAAATTTATGTGGCATCAACAAATTAATATTTGACATCATTCGGCTAATTATAATTCAAAATTTTTTATATGATTTTTTTCTCCTCAATTTGACCTTTCTTATTGTAATATTTTATTTAGTCTTTTATAGCGTAGAATATAATTCATAGTTTACACTTTTAGATTAAAAAGAATTGATAATATTAAATTAAAATTTGAAGAATATCATCTTTGCTTAGAGAGAGATATGGAAAATGAGGTAGATGAAGAAAATAAATTGAAAAGTAAAACACATGATGGAGAAAATGGGGTTGAAGAGAAGATGGAGAAATAAATGAGTAGGTACGTAGAAGGTTTCAAATGATAAGAATATCGAATATTAATGTAAGAAAGAATTCCTCGCGCATTTTAAAAGGTGAATAATTTCATTAATCTCTTCCGCCAACATTTTGTATTTAAATGGTACATTGAAAATAAAATAGAAAGGTTAAAATGAAACATGATTTCAATAGAATGTCAAAAGAAAATTTACGGACAGTTAAATGAGATATGTATGTGTTTGGACATTTTCAATATATATCTCTATTATTATATATCATAACTGTTGTATATAAGAGAAAAAAATGATACTCTTTTAGAAAGATGGTTTGATTTGATTTGACATGAATTTTAAATAAATAAAGATAATTGTTGAATTTTATGGTCTTAAAATAATATTATGTTAAATTTATAAAAATACCTCTAACTTTTTTATATATATATCTTATATATATATTACATAAAAAATTAAAATTTAAATATTATTTAAAAAAAGAAAAAAATCATACTTTTTTTTAAAAAAAAAAATTAAACGGAGGGAGTATTGACATATTTCATTGGGCAAGGATTCATCTACCTTTTTGTCCTTTTCTTTTCTTTCTACTTTCTCAACTTTCCATTTATTTTGTGTTAGTGCTAAAAATCTCGAAAGTCATTTTTTAATTCTCTTACGGCTTATTTGGCATTATTGTTGCGATGCTAGAAGTGTTTTTTTTTGTTTTAGAAAAAAACACTTATTTTGAAAAAATAAGTGTTTGGCGAATTCTTAAAATTATTTTTAAATAGAAGCAGAAATAATTTTTGTGTTATTTGAAAAAAGCTAAAAGTTTCTGTTTTTTTTAAAAATAGAAGCAGAAGGAGATTTTTTTTTTTAAAAAAAAAACCAAAAATATTCCTACATACATACATATTTATCAGTATAATTAATTAACATATCTCATAAGTTTGGTTAACTTTCATTCAAGTATTGTATTGCTTTTATTTTTATATAATCAAATTTTATTTTATACATGTTTTATATTATTATTTATACATTATATCGTATATATTATTTTACATACTCTCTCCGTCCGGTATTGGTTGTCATGTTCTGTTTTCTGAAAATCAATTGACTAATTTTTAAAATTAAATTAGATCATATTAATTTGATATTTTAAACAAAAAAATTAGATATTCTAAAACTATATGAAAATTACTATAAATTGCAATTTTTTGCATATTAATATAATGAAAAAATACATCTTAAAGTGTTAATCAAAAATTTTATAATTTGACTCTAAAAATAGAAACAATAACAAATAACACAGAACAGAGAGAATATTATTTTATAAAATTAAAAGTAAAAGTAACAACAGTATATCATTTTTTTTAAAGAAGTAACAGTTAAAGATTTAGACACTTCCAAAAAAAGTAACTAGTAACAAAATTTTCTTTTCTTAATTTACGTATTTATTTTATTTGAATTTGAATTTTTCAAATCTTTAGAGTTTTATAATAATAATAAAAAATGGAAATAGCAAAGATTATATCCCAAAAACAAATAAATATGTACAAATGAAAAAAATATCTTTTCAAAAAAATTCAACAATATTTATCTATGTTCAATATTGATTGAAAATTTGATCATAATTATGAAACTATATAAATTTAGAAGAAGATCAAAATAGGGAGAAGAGAGAAAACTTCTTATTCATCTTGAGGGATATTTAGAATTTACAGATCTTATTTACAATGAAGGAAAACCCCATTTATTTATAGGGAAAACCTTTGGGTCCTCAAGTAGGATTCCTAATCGTATCCTAAAAGGACTCTACATAATTAGACATTCACTGTAATACAAATATTTTATAACACTCTCCCTTGAATGTCAATAGATTATGTGCTTCATTATAATCTTACTAGATAAAACTCAGTGGGGGAAATCTAGTGAAGAAAAAAGAGTACATATATCGAATAATACGCATTATGGATGCCTCATTAAAATCTTTACAAAGAAAACCTAATAGGACCAAACCTTATGGAGAAAAAAGAGTACATCACGTATTGACTACCTATAATGAGAACATAAATCCATAGACTTGAATCTTTGTTTTCCAAGCTTTTGCATAATCTACTTGAAAGTTGTAGTTGGTAGAGACTTGGTGAATAAACGAATCATAATATTACTTAAACAAACTATTGCATGTCGATATCACCATTTTTGGGAGCTCATAAATGTAAAAAAAAAACATTGACAAAATATGTTTTCTTCTATCTCTTTTATAAATTTTCCCTTTAGGATCAAAGATTTCTACAAGTTCCTTACTTCAACTTTTTAAGCAGATAATGTATTGCCTTTTGAAAACTCTTCGAGAGTTTCAATTCTAGTCATCAACTTGCATAATAATACTTGTATATTCTTTGTGTATTTTAATATATTTAATCCTTATGAGGATTATAAACAAGTTTTCCAAAAACTTGTATATATTTTAAATTTTGAAAACATCGGGCATTTTCATATATCAAATTTGTCAAATGATAACATCCATATTAAATGTATGATATCTTCTAGTGCATAGATTGCAAGCCAAATAAGTTTTAAGCTTACCAAGATGCATCATTCCACTTTTATTTGATAATTATTCTTACACCAACATGATTTAAGAGTCATAGAATTTATATCATCATAATCTTTTACAATATTGCACGCTATTGTATCAAAGATATCGTCAACGATAAATCATTTTGTTTCGATTTACAATACGACGTAACTTATTGAGATCTCATCACTTCATTATTTTTAGATACGTACCCTTATCATGAGGTTTCATGAAGTGTTATGTCACAATCTCTTCAAGAGCACATTGTCCCTTTATTATGATCATTTTGATTCTTTGATCCTCCCCATTCTTCAAGGGTTATTTTTATTAGATTCGATTAGTCTATCATGGTTGATGCATGTCGTAGACTCTATCCTTAAAGGACATTCAATAGGAGTATTTACAACTCTTGTGTTGCTTTTAGTCTCTCACTTGAAAAGCTTCATTTACTACCATATCCTCAGTAATCAGATCATGGAAAATAAGTTGAAGTTCTTACACTTGTGATCTAACAGTTTTACTATCAAGAATTTTATGTTCTAAACACGTTGTGGCCACAAACTTTTTCAGGTATGCATTTTCTGTCTTATATTTCTTCTCAATTGCGTCGCACAATTATTTCGAAGTTGTCATTGCACTATAGATATTTTATAAGTGATCCTATAAAGCACTCAAAACGTAGCCCTTACATATAAATTTTGTCTATTTTCATGCGTCAATAATCATAAATATTTCTCTGCCTGACATTTCACCAGCAGACACTGAAGTTTCTTCGTTGGTTAATTATTACAGACCAAGAGTGTTGATATAGAAAAATACACATTGCTGCCATCCTTTCAAATTCACACCACAGAAATTTCTCGATTTCTCTACTGGTAGTACAATAGTTCGGGTTGGTATAATAGCAGACACTGTCACGTTGTTATTTGTTATTTCTGATAAATAAAAATCGATACAGACTTAGTAAGCAATAAACTAATGTTGCAAACTTAATAGGAGTATAGAATCACAAAGGTTTTTGTCTCCACCACAAGCACAAATTAAAATAAATAAAAAATAATTTCCTTAATGTTGTTGCCAATCTATGTTTAAAAATAATAATGCTGATTACCAGAAACTTTGCAGAAATATAAAGTTGTCAAAAAATTAAAATCTGTAGAACATACCAGAATTTGGAAAAATCAGAATGGAAAAAGATCAAGTCCACTAAATGCACTGTATCCCTTAAGAAAACCATTCCCCTCGAATATTCAATGTTTGATTTGAAATATGTCCTTCGAGGATATAATGATCTTAATTACTAGTGTATTGATATACAAAAGGTTGGTGTCAGCAAACCACTCAACGACATTAAAGTACACGAAGAAACTTTGTGCAGAAGAAGAAGAAAAAAATTAGAAAAATTCATAAGGAAAAAGTCTGAAGATTCAGTGGTATTTATTGCTAAGAGGAACCAATTTCGAAAGGTTGCAACTCTTTCAAATTCAACACGATCATTATGAAAGTTTGCAACCTTTCAAAAGGTTATGGTTGTTCCTGAATGTTGCTACTTTTCAGAACAGTCATTTCTAACGTTGGAAAATTCAAAATAAAACGAGAAAGAATTTAAATAATTCAGGTCGCGCGGATCCGATTCGGATCGAAATGTTTCGATTAATCAATTAAAAAGCTGAAACGTTTCGATTATCAACTAATTAATTGAAAATGTTTTGACTATTTAATTTAATTTAAATATATAAATAAATAACTAATAATTAAAACAAACTTTGTCCAAAACAATCTCTCAATGGAAGCTGAGCAACGACAGCACGAGAGGGTCCCTTTTTCCAATCCTTGTAACAATTAATAAGAGTGTTTTTATATTTAAATCTTCTATTTTTCTTCGGAAAAGGGCCTAAAATACCCTTAAAGTATTGAAAATAATACAAAATTACCCTTCATCTACCTATTGGCTCCAAAATGTCCTTCTCATCCACCTATTGGCTCCAAAATACCCTTGTTATCCACCTTTGGGTTCAAAATTGACCACTTATTTAATTGTTTTAAAATTGAACTCTTTAAATATTTTTTAAAATACTTGGCGTAAAAGTATTGGTTATAATTTAATTTATTAATAAAATTATGAACAAACTCACTACCTACTCATTACTAACTAAACCTCACCCAATTAATAATTCAATTATAATATCAAAATCGCGATAAAGACTACTAAAACACGATAAAATTAAAGATTCCTAAAAATTACATCCAAAATTATTCGAGTCCAAATCTAAGCCTCATTTAAATTTAGACTGAGTCGTTTATTTAGGAGGAGACTTTCAATAGGATTCTCTTTCAAGATTAAATTAGAAATTTATGATTAAAGATAAAGAAGTAATATATCCCGAATTAATTCATGCACTTTCTAAAAATATAATTTTATAAATATTTATGATTTGTTTTAAAACTTTTAATATATTTATATTGAAAAAGAGTTACCTATGAAGTAACATCACAAAATTGAAATGTAAGAATAATTAAGATGAACATAGTCAAACTTTTAAGTTCACCGGTAATTTTTATTTAGACACTTGAATATATGATAACTTACTGCTATAGCTATTTTCGCCTCAAATTTTTAAAAACACTCAATTGGAAGTAGCTTTTCTGTTGTTGAATTAATAATGTGACTGATTTATTAATTTAGAGGGATTTAATTAGTAATGGGTGGGTAATGAATTGATTTAATTAATTATAAAAATAAGTTAAATTATAATAAATAGCTGAGCACCGCGTATTTAAAATAATATTTAAATAGTTTAAATATAAAACTATTAAATAAGTGGTCAATTTTGAACCAAAAGGTGGATGACAAAGGGTATTTTGGACACAATAGGTGTGTGTAAAGGGTATTTCGGAGCCAATAAATAGATGGAGAATAATTTTATATCATTTCCAAAACTTTAAGAGTATTTTAAGTCATTTTCCGATTTTTCTTTCCACCACGATGAGGAAGAAATACCTTTTCATCAAGGTATAAGAAGACTTTTGAAGTTCCCAACTTTTCAAATTTCTTTCTTTTTCATTTTCCCTCCATTTTGCATTAACTCTTACTATGTACCCAACAATACCTTCCTCAATTATCAAAGTACCTCTTGTTACATTAGTTTCAATTTGTTCTCTACAGATTGTGAGCATATTTTTGTAACGACCTGTTTAGTCGTTTTGAGCAGCAGATTTTATTTCTGGAAAAACAGGCTGAGGCGACGGACCCCACGACGGACCGTCATGGGCACGACGGACCGTTGCAGGGTCTCGTTTCAAAACACTTAGAAAATCTGAAAATTGGGTACTGAAATCGACTCTCTGAACTTCGTAACGGAATGGCAGGACGGACCGTCACAAGTGTGAAGGACCGTCACAGACTCTTCAGAGAAATTGAGTCTCTGATGTCTGTGACGGAGCAGCAGGACGGACCGTTGCAGGCGCGACGGGCCGTCACAGACTGCGTAATCCCAGTCTGGGTCGGATTTCTTTATACGTTTTAAGGGACGTTTTTGACTATTCCTACTTTAATTATAAAGTTAGAGGGTTAATATTAATAAGTCTAATTACTTGGGGGTTAAAAGAGGTAACCTTAAGTTAATTAGTGGGTTATTATTGCCATCTTTTATTCTTAATTATATACTAATTAGGGTAAAAGAAAGAGGGTTTGAATAAAGAAAATAGAAAGAACAAAGAGAGAGAGAGAGGATTGATCGAGAGAGGAGAAACGAAGAGAAACAAAGCTTGGGAAATTGCTTGCTTGATTACTAATCTTCGGTGGAGGTAGGTTATGGTTTTCACGCTATTCGTAGTAAACCCTTAATAGCGAATGATATGTGTTAGTAGTATTGTAAACCCTTCTATATGCTTAATTGTATGCTTGCATGAATGATGTGATTATGTAATTATGAATAAATAAGCATGATGAAGCTATTGAATCCCAAATCTTGAAAAGAAACCCTAATCTACTTTGTTAATGATGATGCCTTGGTATAAAAGAAGGCTTGATGAACGAAAGTGGTGAGATTAGGGGATCGGGTGCCACGTTCCGGTACCAGGATAGAATGAGGATCGGAGTGTCACGTTCCGACACCAGGATAGTAAATGGATCAGGTGCCACGTTCTGGTACCACGATAAAATGAGGATCGGAGTGTCACGTTCCGACACCAGGATAGTATATGGATCGGAGTGTCACGTACCGACACGAGGGGAATAAATATAATGAATCTTGTAAGATGCTAATATACTCAATTTAATGAAACTAATTCCCAAATGAGTATGGTATTGAGGCTTGAGTCCTCATGTGTGAACTTGACGGTAATTGTTATGATATAGTACTTGTTGTTGCTACATGTGGAGTATCATAGTTGATTTTATGATATTGCTTAATATATATTGTTTTCTATTTCGAGTTGGCCGATGATATCTACTCAGTACCCGTGTTTTGTACTGACCCCTACTTTTATGTTTTCTTCTTTGTTATTTGTGGAGTGCAGCAAACGTGCCGTCGTCTTCGACTCAACAGTAATTCAAGCCAGTCTTTACTACACCGGAAATTCAGGGTGAGCTAATGCTTCTAGCTTGGACTGGATCTCCTTCTTCAAGTCTTGATGCCTTGAACTTCTGGCATAAACTAGCTTCTTATGTATTTTTAGCTTCTTAGACATTTTTAGTTAGTAATGTTCTTGTGATGATGACTTCCAGATTTTGGGGAATAATAGTTATTGAATTGGTTTTTATTTAACGAGCTTAAGTTTTCCGCATTATTTTCTGTTGATATACGTTGAAATGATAAGGTTTAGATTGGTTGGTTCGCTCACATAGGAGGGTAAATGTAGGTGCCAGTCGCGGCTTGATCTTGGGTCGTGACAAACTTGGTATCAGAGCATTAGGTTCGTTGTTCTCATCACACAAGAACGAGTCTAGTAGAGTCTTAAGGAACGGTAGGGGGACGACTTTACCTTTCTTTGAGGGGCTATAAGACTTTAGGAAAATTCCGTTCTTTCTTCTCTCTTTCGTGCTACTACTTGAATCCAATTGGTATCTAGGTGATACAAATTGGTATCTGAACATCTTCACTCTATTTCGCAGATGGTTAGAACTAGAGCAACGACTGCGCCAACACCAACACCGGCAAGACAAGAAACATCTGAGCCAGCCACTGGGGCTGTGGCTCGAGGAAGAGCAACAGCAAGAGGCCGTGGTAGAGGTCGTGGGAGGATGTCCTCTAGAGGGAGAGGACGAGTACCTAGCCCATCTGATGCTAGGGCGGTGACTCCTCCACCGACTAAGGAAGTAGTAAGAGAGGGTGAGGAAGGGGAGAATGAAAAAGTGCAAAATGATGAATTGCCACCCCAACCTACCCCAGAGATGATCAATCAGGTTCTCGCTTATCTTAGTGGGTTATCTGATCAGGGCCAGACACCTCCAGTGTTTTCTGCACCAGCACCTCAGGTTCCGGAGGTACAACATGCGGCTACTATGGCTCCTCGTATGGATGCCTCATTGGACATAGGCACATTTCCACGTCTGACTACTGGGCCTATAATGACAAATGATCAGCATGAACTTTTCAGCAAGTTTTTGAAATTGAAACCTCCAGTCTTCAAGGGTGCTGAATCTGAGGATTCTT
The DNA here is from genome assembly GCF_036512215.1 of Solanum lycopersicum. Lineage (NCBI taxonomy): Eukaryota > Viridiplantae > Streptophyta > Magnoliopsida > Solanales > Solanaceae > Solanum > Solanum lycopersicum. Next base: position 49,463,618 of record NC_090800.1, read on the forward strand.
ACGATTTTCTGGTTGACTGTCATGAGCTACTACACAAGATGGGTATAGTAGAACGGTTTGGTGTTGAGTTCGTGAATTATCAGTTTCAAGGGAACGCCAGAATGTGGTGGCGGTCACATGTTGAGTGTCAACCAATAGAGGCACCACCTATGACTTGTGCCTCATTCTCTAGCTTGTTTATGGAGAAGTATATCCCCCGGACTTTGAGGGATAGGAAAAGGGATGAGTTCTTGAGCCTAGAGCAAGGTAGGATGTCGGTTAATGCATATGAGTCTAGGTCTCGCGCACTATCCAGGTATGCCACTCAACTTTGTTTCAGTCCACAAGAGCTGATTCGCCGGTTTGTGAAGGGGTTGAGGTCAGAGTTGCGGATTTCGGCCTTACAGGTAGCGGCTACGGTAAAATCCTTCCAAGAAGTGGTAGACTTCGTGATAGAGGTGGAAGGAGTGAAGCCCGATGACTTCACCTCGACATCGACATCAAAAGGGTTTCGAAAGGGAGGTGAGTTTAATGGTTCTTACCCTAGAGGACAGGGTTCCGGAGGTTACTCAATCCGACCGATTCAGTCTTCACTACAGACTGTAGTTGGGGGTCCACCTCAGACCGGTCAACACTTCCCTGAGAGACCTATGCATGAACCTAGAGAGTGCTATGGATGTGGGGAGATTGGACATATTAAGAGATATTATCCAAAACAGAGTTACCGACCCCCAATAGCTAGAGGTAGAGGTGGTTATGGAAGAGGCCGTCATTCTGGAGGACGCGTGGTCGAGGTAATGGTGGTCACCAAAACGGCCGGGGTGATGGGCAAACTGGAGCCACTACATCACAACATGGTAAGGGCAACGGACAGACAAGTAATGGGGCCCATTGCTACGTTTTTCCTGGGAGATCTGAAGCGGAGACATCAGATGCTGTCATCACAGGTAATCTTTTGATTTGTGATTGCATGGCTTCTGTATTGTTTGATCCTGGATCCATATTTTCTTATGTATCTTTCTCATTTTCTAATGGTCTAAATTTACGTTGTGAATTACTTGACATGCCTATTCGTGTTTCTACTCCGGTGGGTGAGTCTGTGGTAGTTGAAAAGGTATATAGGTCTTGTTTGGTGAACTTTGTGGGGAGCAACACTTATGTAGATTTGGTTATCTTAGAAATGGTTGATTTTGATGTAATTCTGGGTATGACTTGGCTTTATCTGCAATTTGCGATCTTGGATTGTAATGCTAAAATGGTGACATTAGCCAAGCCTCGGACAGATCCGTTAGTGTGGGAGGGTGACTACACTTCCAATCCGGTGCGTATCATCTCCTTTCTTCGTGCTAAGAAAATGGTTAGTAAAGGGTGTTTGGCTTTCTTGGCACATCTCAAGGATGACACTACCCAAGTCCCCTCGATTGAGTCAGTTTCGGTAGTCCGTGAGTTTGTGGATGTGTTTCCTGCAGATATTCCTGGGATATTGACTTCTGTATTGATCTTGAACCGGGTACTCGCCCCATTTCTATACCCCCTTATAGAATGACTCCCGCCGAATTGAGAGAGTTAAAGGCCCAACTTCAAGAGTTGTTGAGCAAAGGCTTCATTAGCCCAAGTGCATCTCCTTAGGGTGCTCGGTTTTTTTTGTAAAGAATAAGGATGGGAGTTTTCGAATGTGCATAGACTACCGGCAGTTGAACAAGGTAACCATAAAGAACAAGTATCCTCTTCCTCGCATTGATGATTTGTTCGATCAGTTACAAGGTGCTTGTGTCTTCTCTAAGATTGACTTGAGATCCGGTTATCATCAATTGAAAATACGGGCAACGGATGTGCCAAAGACTGCTTTTAGAACCAGGTATGGGCATTACGAATTTGTAGTGATGTCTTTTGGTCTTACGAATGCCCATGCTGCGTTCATGAGTTTGATGAACGGGATTTTTAAGCCATATTTGGATCTCTTTGTGATCATATTTATTGATGATATACTGATATACTCAAAGAGCAAGAAGGAACATGAAGAGCATTTGAGAATGGTATTGGAAATGTTGAGGGAGAAAAAGCTTTATGCCAAGTTCTCTAAGTGTGAGTGGTGGCTAGATGCAGTGTCCTTCTTGGGGCATGTAGTTTCTAAGGATGGAGTGATGGTGGATCCTTCTAAAGATTGAGACAGTGAAAAATTGGGTAAGACCTACTAATGTGTCAGAAATAAGGAGCTTTGTTGGGTTAGCGAGCTATTACCGTCGATTCGTCAAGGGATTCTCTTCCATTGCTTCCCAATTGACGAACTTGACTAAGCAGAACGTTCCATTTGTATGGTCGGATGAGTGTGAGGAAAACTTTTAGAAGCTCAAGACTCTGTTGACTACTGCACCAATTCTCACCTTGCCAGTGGAAGGTAAGAATTTCATGTCTATTGTGATGCATCTTATTCGGGTTTGGGTGCAGTGCTAATGCAAGAGAAGAATGTGATTGCTTATGCTTCAAGACAATTAAAAGTGCATGAACGTAACTATCCAACTCATGATTTGGAATTGGCTGCGGTAGTGTTTGCCTTAAAACAATGGAGGCACTATCTATATGGGGTTAAGTGTGAGGTCTATACTGATCATCATAGCCTACAGTATGTCTTTACTCAGAAAGATTTGAACTTGAGACAGAGGAGATGGATGGAGCTACTGAAGGACTACGACATCACTATTTTGTATCATCCGGGGAAGGCGAATGTTGTAGCGGATGCTTTAAGTAGAAAGGCGGGGAGCATGGGAAGTCTAGCTCACTTGCAAGCTTCTAGACGCCCATTGGCTAGAGAAGTTCAGATTCGGGCTAACGACCTTATGAGATTAGAAGTAAATGAGAAAGGAGGATTTTTAGCTTGTGTGGAGGCAAGATCTTCCTTCCTTGACAAGATTAAGGGAAAGCAGTTTAATGATGAAAAATTGATCCGGATCCGAGATGAAGTGTTGCAAGGAGAGGCTAAAGAAGCGACAATCGATGAGGAAGGTGTTTTGAGGATTAAGGGAAGGGTATGTGTACCCCGCGTCGATGATTTGATCAACACTATTCTGACAGAGGCTCATAGTTCAAGGTATTCGATACATCCGGGTGCAACCAAGATGTACCGTGACCTAACCTTTCTTGAAAGTAGACGACAAGTTTGAAATCTTAATGCGGCAACACTTTTGGTGGAGTAGAATGAAGCGTGATATTGTGGATTTTATTGCCAAATGTCCAAACTGTCAACAAGTAAAGTATGAACACCAAAGGCCCGGAGGAACACTTCAGAGAATGCCCATTCCTGATTGGAAGTGGGAAAGGATTGCAATGGATTTCGTGGTTGGTCTTCCAAAGACATTGGGAAAGTTTGATTCTATTTGGGTAATTGTTGATAGGTTAACTAAGTCTGCTCACTTTATTCCGGTCAAGGTGACTTACAATGCAGAGAAGTTAGCCAAACTTTACATCTCAGAAGTGGTGCGATTGCATGGGGTTCCACTCTCCATTATATCAGATAGAGGTACGCAGTTTACTTCTAAGTTTTAGAAAACATTGCATGCGGAATTGGGTACTAGGTTGGACCTTAGTACTGCGTTCCATCCTCAGACCGATGGTCAGTCTGAGCGAACGATTCAAGTGTTGGAGGATATGCTTCGTGCATGTGTGATAGAATTTGGTGGTCAGTGGGATAGCTTCTTAACCTTAGCAGAGTTCTCCTACAACAATAGCTATCACTCAAGCATTGATATGGCCCCATTTGAGGCACTATATGGGAGAAGATGTAGGTCTCCCATTGGGTGGTTTGATGCAATTGAAGTTAGACCTTGGGGTACTGAGCTTTTGAGGGATTCATTAGAGAAAGTGAAATCTATTCAAGAAAAGCTTCTAGCGGCGCAAAGTAGGCAAAAAGAATATGCAGATCGAAAGGTTAGAGACTTAGAGTTCATGGAGGGTGAACAAGTCTTGTTGAAAGTTTCGCCGATGAAAGGGGTGATGCGGTTTGGTAAAAGAGGTAAACTAAGCCCAAGGTATATTGGTCCCTTTGAAGTGCTTAAGCGAGTAGGGGAGGTGGCTTACGAATTGGCCTTGCCTCCAGGTCTGTCCGGAGTACATCCGGTATTTCATGTGTCTATGTTGAAAAGATACCATGGGGATGGAAACTACATTATCCGTTGGGATTCAGTTTTGCTTGACGAAAATTTGTCTTATGAGGAGGAGCCTGTTGCTATTTTAGATAGAGAAATTCGCAAGTTGAGGTCAAGGGAGATTGCATCCATCAAGGTGCAATGGAATAATCGGCCGGTTGAAGAAGCCACTTGGGAGAAGGAGACCGATATGCGAGAAAGAAACTCACATCTGTTTACAGATTCAGGTACCCTTTTTCACCCATGTTTTCCTTCTTGTGATCATTCGGGGATGAACGATGGGTAAATTGGTATCTATTGTAACGACCTGTTTAGTCGTTTTGAGCAGCAGATTTTATTTCTGGAAAAACAGGCTGAGGCGACGGACCCCACGACGGACCATCATGGGCACGACGGACCGTCGCAGGGTCTCGTTTCAAAACACTTAGAAAATCTGAAAATTGGGTACTGAAATCGACTCTCTGAACTTCGTAACGGAATGGCAGGACGGACCGTCACAGGTGTGAAGGACTGTCACAGACTCTTCAGAGAAATTGAGTCTCTGAAGTCTGTGACGGAGCAGCAGGACGGACCGTCGCAGGCGCGACGGGCCGTCACAGACTGCGTAATCCCAGTCTGGGTTGGATTTCTTTATACGTTTTAAGGGACATTTTTGACTATTCCTGCTTTAATTATAAAGTTAGAGGGTTAATATTAATAAGTCTAATTACTTGGGGGTTAAAAGAGGTAACCTCAAGTTAATTAGTGAGTTATTATTGCCATCTTTTATTCTTAATTATATACTAATTAGGGTAAAAGAAAGAGGGTTTGAATAAAGAAAATAGAAAGAACAAAGAGAGAGAGAGAGAGGATTGATCGAGAGAGGAGAAACGAAGAGAAACAAAGCTTGGGAAATTGCTTGCTTGATTACTAATCTTCGGTGGAGGTAGGTTATGGTTTTCACGCTATTCGTAGTAAACCCTTAATAGAGAATGATATGTGTTAGTAGTATTGTAAACCCTTCTATATGCTTAATTGTATGCTTGCATGAATGATGTGATTATGTAATTATGAATAAATAAGCATGATGAAGCTATTGAATCCCAAATCTTGAAAAGAAACCCTAATCTACTTTGTTAATGATGATGCCTTGGTATAAAAGAAGGCTTGATGAACGAAAGTGGTGAGATTAGGGGATCGGGTGCCACGTTCCGGTACCAGGATAGAATGAGGATCGGAGTGTCACGTTCCGTCACCAGGATAGTATATGGATCGGGTGCCACGTTCCGGTACCAAGATTGAATGAGGATCGGAGTGTCACGTTCCGACACCAGGATAGTATATGGATCGGAGTGTCATGTACCGACACGAGGGGAATAAATATAATGAATCTTGTAAGATGCTAATATACTCAATTTAATGAAACTAATTCCCAAATGAGTATGGTATTGAGGCTTGAGTCCTCATGTGTGAACTTGACGGTAATTGTTAATGATATAGTACTTGTTGTTGCTTGAGTATCATAGTTGATTTTATGATATTGCTTAATATATATTGTTTTATATTTCGAGTTGGCCGATGATATCTACTCAGTACCCGTGTTTTGTACTGACCCCTACTTTTATGTTTTCTTCTTTGTTATTTGTGGAGTGCAGCAAACGTGCCGTCGTCTTCGACTCAACAGTAATTCAAGCCAGTTTTACTACACCAGAAATTCAGGGTGAGCTAATGCTTCTAGCTTGGACTGGATCTCCTTCTTCAAGTCTTGATGCCTTGAACTTCCGGCATGGACTAGCTTCTTATGTATTTTTAGCTTCTTAGACATTTTTAGTTAGTAATTTGATCATAGATGTTCTTGTGATGATGACTTCCAGATTTTGGAGAATAATAGTTATTGAATTGGTTTTTATTTAACGAGCTTCAGTCTTCCGCATTATTTTCTGTTGATATACGTTGAAATGATAAGGTTTAGATTGGTTGGTTCGCTCACATAGGAGGGTAAATGTGGGTGCCAGTCATGGCTCGGTCTTGGGTCGTGACAATTTTTTGCCGTATTTACCTCATGATAAATTATGAGGATTTACTAGACATTCTCTTACACTACTCTAACTAGCAGGTTCTCACCACTCATTATCACCTAAAGATTCGATATCTCTAACTAAGCTTTTAAACACACAATATGCATTCTTTCTAAAGAAACACATAATGAATACGTACAATCAATCCACGATGATTTAATCACCAGTTGAACAAGTAGAAAAATCCAACATCTCAATTATATAAAAAGGTAACAATATTTAATTTAGTAACTGCCAAAACCTTAGATAGAAAATTTAGTTACTCATTAATAACGTACGTGAAAACAGAATACTAAAATTATAACTAAGATGGAAAATACGGGGAAAAGAGGGAAAATTTTGTATCTAATCTTTATTTATACTCTATGACAGATCCTAATTCTTCCTAGCTCACGGGTTCTGTAAAATCCGTAGTTAGACTGTTTACAAACTACACACCCTGAGAAACGAAGTAATCTCCTGCTGGCACCAGCTTTACTGTACAAAGAGTGTAGCAAAAGGCTTCACCATTTTCTGCAATAGGAAGTGGCTGTGATGCTTCTCCAATAATATCTTTATCGCATTCTCATGTAATGATTTTTAAATTCATTTTATTACAATCTCTTTGGCTTTTGCATGTTTTCTAACTATAGTTATGAGCCCATCATTAGCAAATTATACTATATATTCCTTTATTTTCTTACCCTCATTTCAACACTTTTATCTAGTTTCTTTTATCTAAATCTCTTCATCTTAGAACCACTTTATTCCTACCATATCAAAAATACAATTTTAAGCATGAGTAATATAATTTATACTCATGAGGTGATAAAAATTGTACATTGTGATCCAACAAATGATTATATATTTATATATACCATCACACACTTTAAAAAATTTAATTCAGATACAATTAATCAATTTTCATTGAATATTCACTCTATCATTTATTTGTCATTTTGAAGTAATTTTGCTTCAAGAACAATTACTTCTTAGGGTAAAATGAAAAATATTAGCAATTACGTTTATCTTAAAAGTTTAAAATGATAGACATATTTATTTATTTTAAACAGATATTATTAAAGAAAAATATGATAAATAATTTGAGATGAATGAAGTATAGTTCTTAGTTATAAAACTAAAGTTTGGATAGTTATACCTTGTGAAATAGTTTTGACTTGTGGACCAATTTAGCTTTGTCTTTGAATGGGAGTCAAGAATTCTTTGTAATTTATAGCTCTCATTGATTTTTGACAGCCGAGTATATTCAATTCCTTGATTTCATCTTGTTTAAGATCATATGAGATCAAATATCCACTGTTGCTTTGAAAAAGCAATATATAATCTTTCCACACTACTAATGGGTTTTCGGTAGGAAGACCAATTATTGTATATTTCCTAATCCAAGACTCATAAATATTGTAATCCTTCATAATCCAAATTTCCATCATATCTGTTGTTGGATCAGTACCCGATGCTAGACAAGGGTAACATAACAAACTAAGAGACTCATTCAAAAGTTGGAGGCTATAAAGTGTGCCCTTAAAAAATTTGCTTGTGTTAGGCAATTCTATATTTCGAAAAATTTCGGTTGTCATGTCAAAGCAAAGGATTATATTTCTTCCTTCAACTGATGCAATCCAATGGTAAGCACCCTTATAAGACATTGAAGAATTCAACCAAAATAATATGGGCAACTCTTGATTCACATGATCCAATTTTCTCCAAATATCAATACCCAATTCATAAACTTCAACTTCTGTCTCTCCGTCTTCAGGGTACCCATAACGATCTTCCGTATAAACTTCAGAAATTCTAAAAACCTTGAAATCATTAACAACTGAATCGTAGCCAAATCCACCACTTATAATCGATTGATAGAATCCCTTCGGAATTTGGAAAGGGCTGGGGGGGAGATGTCCATAATTTCTATTTGATATATTGAACAAGATGGTGGTTTGGTCTTCCATCAAAGCAATTAAGCCATGGTTAGAATCGATAAGCTTATCACTTGTAACACTAGTAGTCCTTAACAAATTAGGAACATCTAGATCTGGATAAACCGGGTTTAAATTATCTTCATCGTCACTAGAAATAAAAGAAAAAACAGCTTTATATCTTTCAATGTCTTCTTTGAAGGAGCGCTTTAAAAGAATGTTATCATATGTCGATGTTAATGTGTGATTGTAATGAATATTGATGAATTATGAAGATTGTATGAGAGTGTAAAGAGTTTTGGAGACACATTTGAGTCGCAAGATAAATTTAAGTGGAAGTCTCAAAAGGATATGAATGATCATAGCTTCAGGATATTTCTTCATAATTCCGTCCACCATCGTGTATTTTTTACCAAATAATTCCAGATGCAGTTTGGGAAATGGTGTGCTATATTAATTAACAGTGCCATTAGCACCTCACTTGAATTGTATCGCAAAAGCTTATTCTTCGCAAACTAAGATCCATAACAAACTAATCAACCGGTATTTTGTGGGTGAAAATGTGTTTGCTAGTGCAACATTTTTTTTTCTTTTTGATTTAAAACAGTTATCTATTAAATATAATTTATATTTATCTATCTATACTAAAAACTTCATAACTTAATATTAAACTAGTGATTCGCTTCGCGCAGCTATATGAAATATTTATTTGATAGTAAAGTAATATTTATATTTAGGTAAGTATCAAATATATACGATAATATTGATATTTCTCTTCATCTGCAATCTCATATGTTTTCATTTTTAAAAACATATAAACTATAATTATTTTTTTATTTTTTTAGTGCAAACTGTTCATTTGTATATAGTAGAACAAAATATTTGCCGTTGTGAAGTAAATGAAATAAGAGGTAATATTTTTTAATAACAATATATTGTAATACATTGAAAATATTTTACATGTTTTAATTTTCTCTATCTATTATTGGAGTCCTAATTTTTTATATAAACTATGATTTCGTAAAAAAAGATTCTTTTATTTTATCTTTATTATTACATTTGTTTATAATAATTTTTTAATATTAATTAAATATTTATAAAAATTATGAAAAATGAAACATACAAAACTTATAAGTATATTTAATATTAGAAGTTACCAGTAAGATGAAGAGACATGAGTTATAATTCACATGTATATTTTTATTGGAAATTAAATGTATTAATAATGATGCACTGATTTTATTTGTAGAATAATGCATAAATAATGAATATGAGGTCTGAAAATACAAAAGATGAGCAAAATAATGTAGTAATCAGTAAGTGCATAAAAGTTATGAATACATTTACGGTTACGAAAATAAATTGTTAAATACACAAAAAATAAAATGAAATCATGAAACTAATATTTTTTTTAATTAATTTTTTGAAAGTATAATAATAGTGAAATCATAATCATCAAAAAATTTTGTTCTTGTTGAAATGGGATAATTAATCAAATGATTAGCATTGAAATTACATTTAGCTAAATTATTTATACGAACAAAATTCTAAATAATTCTAGCATAAGTTACTAAGTTATTATTAATGCAAATCAAAGTAAAAACAAAATCTAGCAAAAATAAAAATCAATTATGTTTCATTGTTTTTCCTTCTACATCTTCTTTACAGTGCCAACTGCCTTAGAAATTTTAGGCCATTGCCTTAGCCCCCCACCCCACCCCACCCCACCCCCACCCCTCACATTTTTGGGGCCCTCAAATTTCTATATATAAAAAATGATATTTAATTTTTTTATGAAAAAAAATTATTTATAATAAAAAGTATATATATTTATTTATTTGCTAACACTCATATTATTTATTTTTAATTCTTTATGCACTCTATTTCTTCAAAATTTCAATAAATAGTGTAATATTATGTCAAAAGTATGAATAAATAATCAAAAAGTGTTGAACAAAGTAAATTATGATTTTTTTAATATAATTTTTCATATTAAAGTAGGATATACCAAGTTATCAATTTTTTGAATCAAATTATATGATTCTAACTCTTATCTTTACTTAAAATTTATCAACTTATTACTTACAAAACTATATTATTGATTCGTTTAATAATTGTCTCAATAACATGATATTTTCAATGTTAAATTGACCAAATCTTGCTTGAAAATAATAAATTGAAAAATTATTTGAAAAACTCATTTATTATAAAGATATTAAGTAATAATTTACATCTAAAAATTTAGAAAAAAATAAATACAAATAATGTTTATTTAAATTTTAAGCCTCTAATTAAAATTTCACTTTAGGCCTCGAATTATGTTGAGCCACTCCTGCTTCATTGCAAATAGAACCGCCACCATATTTTGCTCCATACGTCAAACTCTTCGTCATATGCAACCAATTGGATAAAAAAATTGAAGAAATAAAATATCATATACCAATTAAAAATAATCATATCAAATGAATGAAAGAAATTAAACTATAAATATCTATACATGTATAATATTTGTATATTATTTTTCAATAATACTAATAATGAAATAATAATCATTTCCTAAAATCTATACTATAATCAAATTATATTAAACCTAGAAAATTGACTATTAGAAAAAACAATTGTGTATGGACAACACGTTGTGAAGAAGTACAAAGACATTATTTTAAATCATATGATAGTATAAGCACAAATAAAATATTAAGAAAGCATGTCCAAGCACATAAAGACTTGAAATGAAATATATGTTACCTTTATGTAATGTAAACAATAAAATTTGCGTCGAGAAAACAATAATCAAGAATGGAAAATTATAGCAATAATCGTATTTATTATATCAAAGTGCGAGTGTGACAATCTCTATGATTTCTTTGAATTCGTCTTTTCAAACATAAATTCAGGGGTTATTGAGTTTGATCTTGAATTTGTGTTAAACTTGATCTAGAACTGAAACTTTAACTTTATCTTGACCTTGACTTTTAGTTGAATTATTCAAGGGCATCGAGTTGTTATTGAATTCGATGGTCTTGATCTTGATTGTTCTTAAATTTGAATGCTTGAATTCTTAAACTTGTAACTTTATGGAGAATTAAATGTCGTTTTTACCACAAATTTTCTCTAACTTCTTGTTTAGAATTTTTTTGTCTCTTTTTGATTATGAGGAACCCTATTCATAGTTTTAGAATAGAATAATTGCGGTTGGAACATGATTCCTTTCGACCAATAAGATTTTAGTGACATGTCACTTGAAATTTATGGAGCGGGCTTGTAATCTTTGACACATGTAATGATCCTATTGGCTTCTTGTTTGACTAGACATGCCACGTGGCACCAAAATAATGGGCTTCTAAGATAAGATGAAATTTGAGTTAGCAAATTGGGCTCATCTATTGTAGCCCAAATCAATTTTTTTTAAAAAATTAAATTCAAATTTATTGAACTTGAATAATTAGCCTAATCATATTAATTCATAATTTTTTTGGACTAATATATATTTATGAATTTAATATGATTCGAATTATTTTATTAAATTTATATTTAATAAATTTTAAATGATTACAAAAGCCCCTGCTTCAAGTCTCGTCAAAATATATGTTTTTTAAGACTAGACTTGATGTATTACTGTCATATATTTGAAATGCCATAATTAATATACCACTTTAACATAATTGGACAAGAATAATTAAAGTGGAAAATATACATGAGCTCACCTAGCCACATGGTTGTTTTTACTTTCTTTGTCCAATTGGAATTAGGGGAGGTAATGACTTTACCCTCTTCTTAACCAATTAGAATCCCAAGCATGCATGTTTCCTTCAGGTTTTGGTTTTTACAGTTTAGTCGAAAGAAGGAATCGTATTCATTTAGGAGAGGATACCATGCCTTTGTATTTGAGCATTACAAATAGATGATTCCTCTCTTTATTATTTTTAATCATCATCAGTGCAGAGCCACTTTCTTCTTTTGCAGGTTCTCTGGGATTTTGACGTGTGGGCATCCTTTTAGATCTTCTACGAGCCAACATCAAGGTTCGTGTTTTTTTAATTATTTTATTATTATTTTTTTTTGTGTGTTCTTCCTTCTTCTTTTATTTCATTTTTTGGTGTCTTTCTTTTCAGAGACAAATATAAATAATATTTACATTTTGTGGAGGCTAAGCAATTGTAACATCTCGTAACTTGAAATAGCTAAGAATAAACTAAGAAACCAAAAAATAATCACCTTTGGAAAGAAAGGGAAAAATCTGGAAAATTTTCTAAGTTTTAAAAGTGAGTTTTGGTCATTTTCAAACGGCCATAACTTCCAATTAAGGATGATTTATAGATAGTTCTTGGTATGGTTGGAAATCCCTTGGAAAGATCTTTCCAACGGCGCCGAGTTTGCACAATTTTGATATCGTATGAGTGAGATATGCCTTCCGGAAGTTGAGTTCTTGAAGTAAAGAAATTCCAATCCGAATTTAAGTCTATCTCCTAATTCGTTTTAAGGATTTATTTGGGATAAAAAGTAAGTTTTAGTTCAGATTAGAAAAGTTATTTTATGCTTAGGGCTTGGAAAAAAGAGAACAGAAGAAGGAAAGAGGGAGAAAGATCAAGAATTCGTCCAGAATTCTAAGGTTTTGCGAGTGGAATTCATCGAGGGTGATCCCTATCAATGTATGCGAGATCTTTTCGTGTTGAGTTAGTTCCCCATAGACCAACTTGTTTAATTCAGCGAATTTTGAGTAGATTGAATGATGAAAATTGAAGTTGTTGAAGAACATTGTTGAATTCTTGTTGGTTGAGTTGTAGCAAGCCTAGGGTTGACTTGATTCGCGTTTTCAGGTTGTTTTTTCGAGTCAATTCTCTTAGGTATTGAGGTTATTAATGATCCTAAGTGTTTGGAGAAAGAACCATTGTAACGACTCGAGAGTATACCCTAGTAGAAATGGCATCCTCAAGTCGTAACACGACATATGAGACTCCGAGAAGTCTCATTCAAGCCACTCGTACCATTCATTGCACAATATACTCCACAACAAGTAAGAATTTAAAACCTTCTTCATACATGAAGAACACTTTCATTAATATGCAAGCGTAAGACTTTTAAAACATTTAACCTTTACAATGTCTCATTAAAACCATCTAATGCTTTGAATGTACAACATTGCGACTAAGTCCATAAAAGACTTAAAATAAAGACTAAGATATGAAGGAATATGTGGGTCTTCTCCTCGAATCAATGAGGACTCACCAATACTTCATCTTCAACCCTTAGAAACCTATCCATCCTCCATGACATATCAAGACTTCCAATTCCCTACACTTTAGTCAAAAATAGAAAAGAAGGGGTTACCACATTGAATGCACTAAGTATGGAAGCCATGAAAAAACCATGAAAAAGGGACATTTAGTATATAACATTCTTTCATGACATTTTAGTAAAAACCTTCATAAAAGAGTTTAAGAGACATATAAAAAGCCATCAATCACATATAACACATATTCAAGTAACATCCATCACATAAGCATATTCACATGAAACCCTCTACTAAAGGTATTCCTAAGACACACTTAAGTAAGATATGAAGCGGCCTCCCATACAACCCCTTCACATAGATCTAAATGGTCCTTAAGACTACCTAAGGTAAGTTATTCCAATATATCCCATATCACATAGTTCATATTCAATAAGACAAAATTTTACATCATATAGACTCCCTACCTATGGCTACTCTAAGAATCACCTAAGTAAAACATGAAGAGACTGCCCATACACCTCTTCAAGCCTACCTAAGCAATCCTCAAAGCTACCCTAGATGAATACCCTTTTTATAAAACTTACTTCAAGAAGAAGCACATTTTCATTAAAATGATTTTGAGAGAAAACCATACATTTAGAGGACTTCACATAATGGTCTTGTAAGACCTAGGGAACCTACATCCTAGCATCTTCAAAGCCTACTCGTGCCATGTCTAGATAGCGTCTCATTCCATTACCTAAACATTGTAGAGCTTCTCCAATACTAGAGTGTATCCCATATGATGAGAATAGACATTAACTGGCATAGAACATACTATCTAGGCATGGAATTATGAGTCTTACCTACTCCGAAGGAGGGTGTTCTACTTGATAATGGTAGAACTAGGACACATCCCATGCAGGCACATTGTTAAGGAATATCAAGGGATTCTTTGTACTATAGTCTCAACTTAAGTAGAGTCACTCCCCCAAGCATATTCACTTGGTGCTAGCCTTTGTTCTCACAGAGTAGTTCAATCAAAAGACATATGAAAAGGCAACACTTCTAATCTTACCTCATCATAATGCCTCTACCAAAGATGGGTCCACTAGGGCTGCCACTCAATGGTCAATAAGGATAGCTCAATGACTTTCTTAGAGATTGTTGTTGCTAGAATATTTTGGAAATGCTTTGTATGTGTGTGGTTATTGTTGATAGGAGCCAGGAAGGTAAAAAGAATTATACATGGACATTTAATTGTAACATAAATTAGTATAACGTTGGTTCTATTATTGCATTGCAATTTTTCCAATTATTTCTTTTTGGTTCAACGTCTTGTATTTAAGAAGATTGTTAGTTATTGAAAAGATATGTAAAGTACTGTATGATCCATTATGTTTAAGTTAAGGTTTATTCCATTTAAACTCGTATTGCTTATGAAGAGAAAGACATGAATCCAAATGTAATTGTTGGACGAACATATAGGATGATGAGTGGAAGCAGTGAGTTCATGTTATTGGTTATATTGAGGCAATTATAGGACTGCATTACATATTTTTTTATGGATTTAATGGTTTGAAGTCTCGTGTTTAGGATTTGATTTTGGTTAGTTTGGGGTTGAAAAGAGGGGTGTGGTGATATGTCGATTTTTTTATTGTTGTGCATATATACTCTATTTAGTTTTGTTGACTAGTGCGTAGGCGCTCACTTGTTAATAGTTGCAGAAAAAATGTGTGTAATGTTATTAATTTGGATTGTAATTTGAAGAAGAGAAGGTAATGAAGCATACATTTAAAAATGGTTGGATGAGCTAATCACTCTATTAGTGAGCTCTGAATCGCTACTTTGACCCTAAGGTGTTAATATTCTGCCTATAATAATTGTGTGACATGATTTTCTGTAGGCTACATACTGTAAGGAAGGGATACAATCCATAATGATGCAATAAGACCCACAATCGAGGTATATTAAGGCTAAGCATTGTACTTCCTTTGAGCACGATTCTTGAAATCCTACATCATCAAATATTGTTTTACTACTCTATTGCTAGAAAGACCTTTTATGAAAGGCTTTGAAATTGTTGCTTGCGTATCTTTGTGATTTTATTATATTTCTTTTCTACTCATCGGTTAGATAGAGTATTCAACGTATTTATGTCATTTTGTTGATTCTCTTGGCAATAGGTCTACAAGTTCTAATTCTTCTTTAGGTGTGGTAACTAAAAAAGTTAGGGATGAACAATATGAATTTGAAATCACTCTTCCTTCCTCGCTAATTTATATTTTTGAGAACTCTAAAATAATATGTCGATCTCCAAAACTCTTAAATGTAAATCACATGTTTAAATTACTAAAGTACGGGTTTTTTCTCAACTACTTTCTTTTAGAAACTACTAAGGAACATATATAGATAATAAGTGAAGAACTTTAAGCTCTTTATGAATATTCTCACGTTTAAGTTACCTTTAAAAATTTGATCTAAGTGTTCTAGTTTTATCAACAAGCATATGTTTATGCAAGATATTTACACATGATATGAAAGTGATTACGATATTCTGAGGACAAGAGTACCAAAAGGCCAAGAACAGGCAACATGATTCAGGTAACACAAATGCATTATGAATACATGACATAACATGCTTTGCATTCTATTTCTGAGATATAATCGGAATGTATGGAGCATATTACCTATATTTATTCCTATGAGACACAACTGACCACAAATTGGTGAATATGATCCCGGTTCTCTAAGGAAGGCACCACTATAGCTAGCAATTGGTTGGGTATGACATGCATTTACATATCTCCCTCTCTCTCTCTCTCTCTATATATATATATATATATATATATATATATATATATATATATTCACGACGTATGATTTATATAAGGCCTGATGATGCCTATCATAAAGGCTACCATAGTTTCGATTTTAGGCGTTATCTTTATCGCCCTTTTACAACAACTATTTATTATTTGATTTCTGCCCTACATGCCAGTACATTTTTATTTTTACTAACATTCTGCTGCCTAGGGACACATTTTTGTTTCATGCTTGTAGGTCCAGGTAGGGATTCTGATTGACCCCTCTCGCCGTTCAGTTGTGAGTTAGTAAACTCCACTTCTTCTTGGAGCTTTCATAGGATGTTACTTTTATTGTACATTTTGGGTATAATTTGGACGTTGTCCCGACTAGTGCTTATGTCACTCATAGAGGCTATTGCGGACACAGTGTTCTAGCTTCTTCTGCAACTTCTAGTCTCCAACCCCATGGGCTTGGAATTTATATATATGTATGTACGTATGTATATATTAATTTGTAGCCTTGTCGTCTAGCTAGTAATTTATTATATTTGATTGTCTACCTTTGTCTATATGACTTTTCGATATTTAGGTGATGACCTTAAGGGTCCAGTCGTTGTATTTTTGATGTTATGCTGCCCAATCTTCAAGGTTCATAGTTTAGTCAGTATGTTTTAGTGTCTAACTCGATTGCATAAGATGTCGAGTACCGTTCATGCCTTCTCTAGTTTGGGCGTGACAATCTTGGTATGAGAGCAAGTTGTGTCCCAACTAGTCCATAAGTCGTGCCTTTTAAATTCTTGTTTATGGGTATGTTATGCACCATACTTATACTCAAGAGGCTATAGGTAATTTAGGATTGATTATATTTTCTTTTACTTATAGATTGTGCTATAGAGATGAGTTATTAGTACGTATGAAATGTAAACCATACTTTGTGGTTTTTATACTCAAGAGGATTTATCGAGGTTTTACCGTAGATATTTTTGGTCATGAGAAATTTGTAGACGTGATATAGATAGAGATGCTCGAATTTATTATTGATGTGGTCATGAATTTGTGGAAGCCATGTAATGCTAATGAATACTACCGAGAGAAGATTGTTAGATTTCTTTTTCGAGACTTAGAGGTTGAGGTAGAAGATTGTGTTTGGTTTAATGTATTGTCTCGTAAGGTTATCATGTGATTCTATACGACTGAAAATTTGAGTCCAAAGTACGTAAGGCCATATAAGATAATTTGGAGTATTGACACGGAGGCATATGAGCTAGATATGCCTTTAGAATTGGAAGCGGTCCATCTACTATTCCATGTATCTATGTGGTAAAAGTGCATTGGATATGCTTCATGGATTATGCTCGTTGAGTATATTCCTTTCTCTAAGGACTAGTCATATGCTGAGGTTTTAGTGTCTATATTGAATTGGCAGGTAAGAAAATTTTGGACTAAAGAAGTGATTCCTATTAAAGTGTTGTGGGGGAATATCAAGGTTGAGAAAACAACTTCAGAAGGCGAGTAAGAAATAAGGAAGAAGTACCCCAAACTATTGACGATTTAAGCTGAGTTTTGTTTTAATATTTGACAGGCATTCCTATCCACAAATTTAATTTAATTTTAAATAATTCAAAAATGCATTTTATATGGAATGTCGCAAGATAGATATACGAAGCCTTGTAAGTAGATTTCCCTAACTGTATTAAAGATTTGTTGATGTAACAAATATAGCCTTTGTAATAGCACAATAGCAGCAAAGAATCCATTCGTGGACGAATTTTCTTGAGGAGGGGGAGAATGTGAGACCTTAAGATTCTTTTGCATAATATGTGTATCATTACATGTGTGTATGATCCTTATATGACTTGGTGTATCATTTAAGTAGAATAAGGTTTCAAGGCGGAGGTAATAACTGATGTACCGTGGTTTCAAGGTATTTTCAATGCTTTTCCCTTAAGTTTAGTGTGTGTCCAAAAACCTTTTTATATTGATTTTTATGAAAGTTTCTCCTTCTTTGCAGGGAATCTGTCCAAAGATGAACGCGGAAGTTTTTGAGTGAGAAATGAAGAAGAGACCACCTACGGAGCTTATGACGGTCCGTCGAGTCTGTGACGGTCCGTAGGTGGCAATGTAGTGAGGAGAGAAGCTGCTGAAGAAAGATGGGGAAGTATGACCTAGTGTGGGATTACGGAAGTCCATGACGAACTGTCATAGCCACGACGCTCCGTCCTGCTGGTTCGTCGTAATGATCAGAGAGTAGTCCCAGTACCCAAATTCCAAGAAGTTAAAGTATTATGAAACGAGGACCCTCGACGGACAATTGTGCTTGGAACGGCCCGTCATACCTATTCGTTGAGGGTAATGAAGAAAGAAGCAGAAAAATTTGTGAAGTATGGGCGACGGAGGCCATTACGGCCCGTCGTGACCACTACGGTCCGTCAACTCAGACGCATTTGGACATATTTTCAGTAATTAGAATCCTTCTTTTATTAGGTTTTTGTTTTTATTATAAATATTTCAAAAAACCTCGTTTTTGGGGTTGGACTTTTCGATAATTTTTAGTTCTCTTGTTCAAGTATTGAAGAATTAATTTCAGTAAAGATACACTTTTTCTGGAATTGATTGTAAATGTTTTTGTTTATTAATCAAGTGAATTTCTGGATTTTATTCTTCCTCATTAAATTAAGTGCACGAATTCTTATATTAAATATATGAATAGTGTGATTATGACCATGGGTAACTAAACTCCATTACTAGGGTTGTGGAAACCATGGGTGAATAATGAGGTAAAATTTAACTAAAATAGCAATTCTAGAATAGTGTATTTCATGTATTGATAATTCTTTCGTTTAGAAGTCTTTTTAACGGATGACCAACGTTAGAACTCGCCTGAATGCTACTTGCCGGACCAAGGAGGTAGATAATAGGAAAAAGAATTATTAACATAGATTTAGTGTACACTATCTAATAGGCTAGTGTCGGTTGGTACAAGGTAATAAATTAGTCAAATATCGAATACAATACTTAATATGAGGTAAAGTTAAGGGTTAGTATAGCAACACACGGACCCGGACCAAGGTGCGGAGTGAAATTTTCTAGATGTCGGACCAAGAATTTAGAGATACATAACTTATCACTTTACATGTAAGATACTAGGAAAGAATTGTTATAGTTAGAATTATCAAGTTAGGAACCCGTGGGGAACACTTAAGCCCTAGTCACTTTTATTAATTGATTAAGCTTCGAGATTTGAATATGTTATTGTTTACTTTAGTTTAGTTAATTATTTTCGTTAATTTAGAAATAAAACCCCCCTTTTTTGTCTTTTGTTTTCTAGGGAAATAATTGACTAAATAATAGTAATAATAGAACAAAGTTAAGTCTGAACTATTTTCCTCGTGGGATCAATCCCAACCTCATTAGTTGGGTTGTGTACTTGATACGACCACTTTACTTCTTACTTGAAAAGTAAGTTTGAGCGTATCAATAACCAAAGAATTAGACTAACGTTATGGGTCAAGGATGTCCTTAAAAAAGTTTGAGTTAAAGAATGTCTATTCTAACACCCCGCCTGTTCGGAACGTTTAAGTTAACCAGTACCTTTGGGGATAAAACAAAAAGTGTATTATATTCTAATAAGGATGTTTTATAAGGATATATAGCCGCCTAATGATCGTAAGTTATGTTTTGAAGTCAAGCAAGTTGAAACAAAAGTAGACAAAGGTTAGAGTAAGTTTGTTTAATAAAACTTCTGAAATTTGGATTAGATGTCTTGGAGACTTTCCCCGAATATATAAAGCTTTAGAAAAACACCAATATATGGTATCGAAGCTCTACGAGTCTAATTTCCAAAGCACTAAACCATTTGTCCATATGACTTCAAAATTGAGAGATATATTCAGATTTTAGTGAGTCTGCACAAGTAGGCACGTGAAGGTGGGCCCCTAGCTCCTATGTCGGTTTAGCTTTATAAGATCTCATTTTTCCTTTCTTTTAACTCTTTTTTTGTCAAATAAGAATAAGACATTTATATATCCTCTCTAAAGGTTCTCCTATAATCAAAGCAAAGATATAAAAGATTTAAACGTGGTTTCACCCTCAGAATGTTCATACATATTGTGTTATTTTTTGCTCCTCGTTGGTTGTGATGTGAAGGATACTTCATGGTGAAGTTGTCTCATTTTCTGTGTGGTGTTGCTTCAGATGGGAGGTAATAATTATCACCCTTCATTTTATTGAGTGAGTCCAATTTATAGCTACCTATATAAACAAGAACACGAATAGACAGCATGAAAAATCATATTTGGATAGTTACGTGATGTAGGGCAATTTTGAATTATTTTCTGATATTGTTATTGCTGTAATTTTTTGGAAATGCTTTGTACGTGTGTGGTTCTTGTTGTTATAAGACTGGAAGGGAAGCATAAGTATAGATGGATATTTAATTGTAA
This sequence comes from Solanum lycopersicum, assembly GCF_036512215.1. NCBI lineage: Eukaryota > Viridiplantae > Streptophyta > Magnoliopsida > Solanales > Solanaceae > Solanum > Solanum lycopersicum. The sequence continues at coordinate 49,484,176 of NC_090800.1, forward strand.
CATAAATTAGTATAACATTGGTTCTATTATTGCAGTGCAATATTCAAATTGTTTCTTCTTGGTTCTAGGTTTTTTATTTACGGAATTCTTTCTATTATTGGAAAGACATGTTAAAGTACTGTAAGATCCATCATGTTTAGGTTAAGGTTTTTCCTATTTAAACTCGTATTGCATATGAAGAGAAAGACATGACTCCAAATGTAATTATCCGACGAACATATATGATGATGAGTGGAAGCAGTGAGTTCTAGTTATTATGGTTATATTGAACAATTATAAGACTACATTACATATTTTTTTATGGATTGAATGGTTTGAAAACTCGTGGTTGGTATTTTGTTATGGTTATATTTGGGATTGGAAAGAGAGATATGGGGATATGCAAAGTTTTCATTATTGTGCAGACATACTCTATTTGGTTGTTGTTGAGTATTGCATAGACCTCCACTTGTTAATAGCTACTGAAAAAATGTATGCTAGGTCATTAATTTGGGATTGTAATTCAGAGAAGAGAAGATAATGAAGCATACATTTAAAAATGGTTAGACAAGCTAATCTCTCTACTAGTGAGCTCTAAATTGCTACTTTTACCATGATGTGTTAACATTTGACCTGTAATGGTGGTGTGACGTAATTTTTTGTAGACTACTATAAGGAAGGGTAATGGAGGTGTTACGTGATTTTCTGTAGACTACTATAAGGAAGGGTTACATTGCATATTGATATAACAAGAATAGAGGTATGTTATGGCTAAGCATTGTACTTCCTTTCACCCTGATTTTTGGAATCTTAAATTGTCAAATATTGTTTTACTACTCTATTGATAGAAAGACCTTTTGTAAATGGCGTTGAAATGGCTGATGGCTTATTTTTTTTTGACTCTATTATGTTGCTATTCTACTCGTTCGGTTAGATAGGGCATTTGGTGTTTATTGTCATTTTATTGAATCTCTTGACTATAGGTCCATGTTTAGAAGTTTTTGTTCTTCTTTAGGTTTAGTAACTTAAAATATTAGGGATGAACAATATGAATTAGAAATCAGTCTTTCTTCCTCAATAATTAATATTTATGATAAACTTTCAAATAATATGTCAATCTCTAAAACTCTTAAATGAAATTTTATGTTTAAACTACTAAAGTACAGGTTTATCTCAAATACTTTCCTTTACAAACTACTAAGAAACACATATAGATAATAAGTGAAGAACTTTAAGTTCTTTATGAATATTTTAAGGTTGAAATTTAAGTGTTCTAGTTTAATCTATAAGCATACTATTAGACGAGACATTTACACGTTATACGAAATTAATTACGAGATTATGAAGACTAAAGTACCAACACACCAAGTGTAAGACCCTGAAATTGACTTAGGTGAAGCTAGAGACTAACATAGTTGTCATGATGGTCTAAGGTCATAAAATGGTTTATAATGTGGGTTTAAGGAAGTGTCTTAGAGTTTAGGTGTATTGGAAGTCAAACATCAAGGGACGACCAAGACGTTTGACGACTAAGTCACCCATGTGCCTCATATGTGGTTTTGAGTGTTTATTTGTGATTCATAAAGTTATAAGGTCCTTAAATAAGTTATTATAGTGTATATAGGCAGTGTGTCAAGTTTCGTGAAGTTTGGAGGTCAAACGTCTGAGAATGTCCATGACGTTCGAAAGGTTTGCCATGAAACGACCTTACGTGTTTATGTATGTTCTTTAAAGTTTTACGTGTTCGTTTTGGATGAAAATGTGGTAGGCCCTAAACTCATATGCTAACATATTTGGATAGGAAACTTCCAGTACGACTCAACATAGGACCTAGTAGGGGCCCTGAAGGAGGACCCCAACTTGAAGCTCAACACTGCCAGGTAGTGCCAAACGACGACCCAAACGACGACCAGTCGACCAGGCGACGGCCCGTCGGTGGGTGGCATCGATGGAGCCTTAAATATTGAAGGTTGAGGAGCAGTAGGATCAAACCACGAGACCCCATCAACGGGGCGTGGTGTCACCCACGGACAGTCGATGGTGGGGCATCGATGGTGCTGTGAATTGCCTGAAAGTTTTCTGTTAAGGCTTGGGGTTTTTGGGATATTCAACTCAAGTCTTATGAAATAAGCGGATGTTTGTTTTGAGTTTTTATGGGTAATTTAAGAGTATATAACTTACTAAACTCTCATTATAACGCTAACACCCAAATAAAAACACATTCCCTCCCAAAGTTCCTTCCAAAAACCACCATTAGAGTTCAAGGTGAAGATGGAGATTGAAGATGGAGTTTCTTCTTCAATTATCATTGGGTTCTTCTAATAAGATATGTGAATTCTTCATATAAGTCTTGGTGTCACCTTAAAGCCAATTTCAAAGATGATTTTCAAAGATTTCAAAAAAATGAAAAGTCAAATTTCTACTCTAAGTCTTGGGTTCTTGCATGAATGGTTTTCAAACATTAAGATATGATATTATTGGTGTATAGTTTTCCAATGAAAATCTCCATTAACCCTTTACCTTCACAAATCTCTCAATTTGACTAAAATATGGGTTATGTGTTCATGCTTTGATATGATGAATTCATGTGTAGATTGTTATGGGCTTTCGACTCATCTATAGATTATTGTTAATTGGTTTATAGGTTGTTTCAATTTAATCAATTGAATATTTTACATTGTTAGATCTATTGAATATTAAGTTTATTGAACTGACATTGACTTAAGGTTTATGAATTCTAATATAGTTTCATATAGGATTTTGATTGATGTGATAATTATAATAAATTGATATCTAGGTTCCACTAGATTGATGAATTTGTAGTAAATTTACCTAGTTTCATGAATATTGTTATAATTATGCTAAATTGTTTGTTACGGCCATGGGTAACGACCTTGTGATATCGAAGTTGGTAATTTGGCATTGGTTTAAGGTATTGAGAAGGGAATGGTGGTAAGCTGCTCTATTTCCTAATTTTATGTTAATAGGTATTGAGAAGGGAATGGTGGTAAGCTGCCCTATTTTCTTATTTTATGTTAATAAAACTTCATTTATCTTTTGATTGGAATGGTCCATTTATGGTGGCGGTGTTATGTCCTTTACTTGCAATTGATGTGGCCTTGTCGGCATTACTTTATGCAATATGATGATCATGGCCTAGTCGGCACTACTTGAATTATTATGATGATTTGTATAGTTGAGTTATGTGAAGTATGAGTACATCTATCTATATGTTAATTAATGTGAAAGTATATGTTCTTTCTATGTATGTTAGGAAATCATGTAGACTATGGCTATGTGCTTTTATGTGTAGTCTTAGGGTTGATCCATGGTTGTTCCTACTTGACTATATGAGTCTATAATGGTTATATTATGATTATATGGTAGTGTATAGGATGACTTAAACACGACAATGGTTATTCCTAAGTGACTTAAAGAATGACATGTATGATGAGCTAAAGTGAAGTATGTGGTGTCTTATCTTGATTGACTTGTGTCCCTTGCTTCAAGTATGTATGAAAGTGAATATGTGATGTCTTGACTTAGGATTCTAAAGCCTCTTAGTCTTGAATGTATGAATGATATGTGAGACTTTGAATGATGTTAAGAGGTTCCTTTATGTGAAACCTTGAGCCTAGTAGTAAGGTTATGAATATTGAAGTCGAAAACCATAATTGTATCCTTCAAGTAAAGGAATAATGGACCTAAGGTTTATTGGTTAGAACGACATAATATCAAACCTCAGGAAAGTCATCATGAGCTTCTTGTCGCCATTGAAAGGTAGCCCTAAGAGGACCTCTTTGGTAGGGTAAATGTGATTGGGTTATGAACTTGATATGGAAACCTTTTATATGAACCTTAAGTGTTAATTACTCTATGGGAAAGAAGGCTAGCACCGAGTGAGTACGGTAAGGGAAGTAGTTCTAGTTAAAGAATAAGACTAGATTATAAAGCATGCCCTTAATATTCCTTAACCATGTACCTACATGGGATGTGTCCAAGTTCTCAATTGACAAGTAGAACACTCTCACCGGAGTAGGTTAGAACTCCGAGTTCCATGCTTTACTACCATCGTCTATGTCGGTTATTGCCTATTCTCATCATATGGGATACCTACTAGTATTAGAGAAATTCTATAAAGTTTAGGTGGTGGTATGAGATTCTATCTAGACATTGCACAATAGGCTTTGAAGGTGTTAGTGAGAGTCCCATGTATTGTCCAAGACCATTACTTGAATTCCCTTTATGTGTTGAATGTCTCCTAAATGAACTAAAGAATGTAATTAATTAAGAAAGTATGTTAAATGAAGTAGTGCTTATCTAGAGTAGTTAAGAGTTGTCTAGTTAAGGTGTGAAGGGGGCATATAGGAATGGTCACTTCTTATCTTACCTATATATTCTTAAGAATGACTCTAGTTAGGGAAGTTGGTTGCTTATGTAGACATGATCTAAACCTTAGGTAGTCTTAAGGATTACTTAGGTAATCTTGAAGAGGTCACTTATGGATGTTATCTTCTTGATTTACTTAAGTAAGTCTTTTGATAGACTTTGGAAGGAGAATGTCATATTATCTATATGGTAATGTGTTAAGTGAGAATGATTCTATCTTAGGTAGTCTATAGGATATCTTAGGTGTGTGTGTAAGGAATTGTATGGGCAATCACTTCACAACTCACTTAAGTGAACCTTATAGTCACCTTTGGTAGGAGGATCTCATGTTCATGTGATTGATGTATTTGTAAGTATGTATGTTTCATTATGAGTGGTCTTAAGGATCATTTAGGTGTGCCTAGAGAGGGTGTATGTGCGGTCTCTCTTTGTCTCACTTAAATGAGTCTTAGGATGAATTTTAGTGAGGGAATTATATGCTAAAAGGTGTGCAAAATGAAGTGACGGAACTTCACTATAACAGTGAATTGAGTTCGCCGTAAAGTGAAGTGAATTCACTGTAATGTTTTCAAAAAATGGGATAATTGCTTAAATGATTTCTTATGTGTTTTCTAAGTTGTAAATGTTGTTCTTATAATTATAGTATGATGTTTTAATCGAAATTCATGAAAATCATGCTATTTACTAAAATGTCCCTTTTTCATGGTTTTTGCATGACTTCCATACTTAGTACATGTAATTTGCTAATCCCTTATTTTCCTTTTTAACTAAAGTATAGGGAATTGGAAGTCTTGATGTGCCATGGAGGATGCATATGTTTCTAAGGCTTTAAAGATGATGTATTGGTGATTCTTCATCGATTCGAGGACAATATCCACAAGTTTCTTATGTCTTAGTCTTTACTTTTATGTTTTGTATGGGCATAGACCCCAGTGTTGTAAACTCAAAAGTTTAGATGGTTCACTAAAATTGTTGTAGAGGTCTGCTTGCATATTTTTTATGAAAGAGTTCTTCGTCTGTGAAGAAAGTTTCTTCTTGTGTGAAAAAAGTTTTAAATTATTACTCAATTTAGTATGTTTATTATGCAATGAATGATACGAGAGGCTTAGATGCGACTTTTTGAAGTCTCATTTGCCGTATGACGGTACAAGGATGCTCTAACTTCTATGGTGTACTTGTGGGTCATGACAAGCTTGGTATCAGAGCATAAGGTTTAGGGAGTGTCTTAATTGTCTCATGAAACACATCTAGTAGAGTCTTGTTTATAATGTGAAGCGCGCCACATTATAAATAGGAGGCTATTGGGTGCTCAGAAAAGTTTCAGTTCTTAATTTATATAATCGCGCCTAAGAGCTTTGTGTATGTCTTTACCTTGTTTCTCTTATGTGTTGGTCCCTTGAGGATTACATTATGAAGTTGGGTTGAGGGAGATAAAAGATGAGCTGTGACTTGTTAGATGAGGTGTGATAGAAGGTAGTTTTGACCTTAGATTGGCTTGGTTACCTTTTGAAGGTAGTTAAGTTGGAGAAGAATGTTAAGGTATATGGCATGAAAAATGTGAAAGAGTGTTTGTTGAGATAGTTTGAATTTTTTTAAGACCCCAACAATAGGAAGGGAGGTGATGATATTTGAAAGAGTAAAGGTGAGTTCTCCTTATAAGGGAAATGTAGTGGTTAAATGATGAGACCTTTGAGAGTCTTTAGTCTCCATGAGATAGACTTTGGTGAGAAAGTACTGGTAATGGTTTAAGGTGCCTTAAGGGAGTCCATTGTAGTGGATGTTATGTTGACCTTAGAATGGGTTTCTCCTAAGTGGGGGAGTATGGTGAAGAATATGGTTGTTGGGAGTGAGGTGCTCTTAACTTTTCTTTATGTGTTTACTCAAGCCTAAAACAAAGAGTTCTTGGTAACTTGAGTTTAGTAGGAGTATTTTGTGGAAGATGAGTTCCAAACATTCCCCTTATCAGTATGATATTGAGTATAAAATGAGTTTTTGTTATTTGGAATGAAGCATGTGAGTTTTGTAGCATGATGAGTTATAGAATATTTTCTTATTTCTTGTTGTGTTGTGATTCTCTTAATTATGTGAAATTGATGTTCTATTGGACGTTTGTATTGTATGAGATGTTATATGGTACGGTCATGAGCTGTTAAGTTGAGTCTCTATTCTTGGAAGTGTTCAGAGAGTGGTAAGTGTCATTCCAGGATGAATGTTGTCTAAGTGGGGGAGAATGTAAGACCCCGATAATGACTTAGGTGAAGATAGAGACTAAAATGGTTGTCATGATGGTCTAAAGTCCTAAAATGGTTTATAATATGCATTTGATGCAGTGTCTAAGAGCTTAGGTGCATTAGAAGTCAAATGTCAAGGGACGATCAAGACGTTCGACGACTAAGTCACCTATGGGCCTCATATGTGGCTTTAAGTGTTTATGTATGATTCATGAGGTTATGAGGTCCTTAAATGAGATATTATGGTGTATGTAGGCAGTGTGTCAAGTTTTGTAATGTTTGGAGGTCAAACGTCCGAGAACGTCCATGACGTTCGAAAAGTTTACCTTGAAACAACCTTGAGTGTCTATGTATGTTTTGTCGAGTTTTACATGTTTGTTTTGGATGAAACTCATGTGTTAGGTCCTAAACTTGTATGGGAATATAATTGGGTAGGAAACGTCCGGGTACGACTCTACGTAAGACCCACAAAGGGCCCCAAAAATGGACCCCAACTTGAAGCTCAACACTGCCAAGCAGTGCCAAATGACGACCCAAACGACGACAGTCGACTAGACGATGGCCCGTCGACGGTGGAGTCGATGGATCCTGAAATATTGAAGGTTGAAGAGCAGTAGGAGAAAACCACGAGACCCCATTGACGGGGCGTGGTCTCACCCACGGACCGTCGATGGTAGGGCGTCGATGGTGTTGTGAATTGCCTGCTAGTTTTCTATTAAGGCTTGGGTTTTTTGGAAAATTCACCCCAAGTCTTATAAAATAAGAGGATTGTTGTTTTGAGTTTTTATGAGTATTTTAAGAGTATATATGTCATTAAACTCTCGTTATAACGCTACCACCCAAATCAAAACACATTCCCTCCCAAAGTTTCTTCAAAAAACCTCCATAAGAGTTCAGGGTGAAGATGGAGCTTGAAGATTGTTCTTCAATGGAGTTTCTTCTTCAATTATGATTGGGTTCTTCTAATAAGGTACGGGAGTTCTTTATCTAAGGCTTTGTATCACCTTAGAGTAAATTTAAAAGATGATTTTCGAAGATTTCAAAAAGATGAAAAGTATAATTTCTACTCTAAGTCTTGGGTTCTTGCATGAAAGGTTTTCAAACATTAAGATATGATATTATTGGTGTATAATTAATATTTTCCAATGAAATTCTCCATGAATCCTTGACCTTCACAAATCTGTCAATTTGACTAAAATATGGGTTATGTGATCATGCTTTGATATTGATGAATTCATGTGTAGATTGTTATGGGATTTTGACTCATGTATAGATTATGATTAATTGGTTTACAGGCTGTTTCAATTTGATCAATTGAATATTGTACATTCTTAGATCTATTGGATATTAAGCTTATTGAATTGTATTGACTTAAGGTTTATAAATTGTAATGCAGTTTCACATAAGCTTTTAATTAAAGTGATAATTATAGTAAATTGATATCTAGGTTGCATTAAATTGATGAATATGTAGTAAATTGACCTAGTTTCACGAATATTGTTATAATTATGTTGAATTGTTGGTTATGGCCATGGGTAAGGGCCTTGTGATATCAAAGTTGATAATTTGACATTGGTTTGAGGTACTAAGAAGGGAATGGTGGTAAGCTGACCTATTTCATCTTTTTTTTAATTAGACTTCAATTATCTTGTTATTGATATGGTCCATTTATGGTGGCGGCATTATGTGCTTTACTTGCAATTGATGTGGCCTTGTCGGCGTTACTTTATGTAATATGATGATCATGGCTTTGTCGGCATTATTTGAAGTATTATGATGATTTTTATAGTTGATTTATGTGAAATATGAGTATATCTATATGTGAAGTAATGTGAAAGTATGTGTTCTTTCTATGTATGTTAGGAAATCATGTATACTATGACTATGTGCTTCTATGTGTAGTCTTAGGGTTGATGCATGGTTGTTCCTAGTTGACTATATGAGTCTATAATGGTTATATTGATGATGATATGGTAGTGTATAGGATCATTTAAAGATGATTATGGTTATTCCTAAGTGACTTAAAGAATGACATGTATGATGAGCTAAAGTGAAGTATGTGGTGTCTTGTCTCGATTGACTTGTGTCCCTTGCTTGATGTATGTATGAACGTGAATATGTAATGTCTTGAATTAGGATTCTAAAGACTCTTAGTCTTGAATGTATGAATGATATGTGAGACTTTGAATGATGTTAAGAGGGTCCATTATGTGAAACCCTGAGCCTAGTGTAAGGTTATGAATGTTGAAGTCGAAAACATAATGGTATCCTTCAAGTAAAGGAATAATGGACTTAAGGTTGATTAGCTGGAACGACATCATATCAAACCTTAGGAAAGTCATCATGAGCTTCTTGTCGCTATTGGAAGGTAGCCATAAGAGGACCTCTTTGGTAGGGTAAATGTGATTAGGTTATGAACTTGATATGGAACCCTTTTATATGACCTTAAGTGTGAATTACTCTATAAGAAAGAAGGCTAGCACCGAGTGAGTATGGTAAGGGAAGTAGTTCTAGTTAAAGAATGAGACTAGATTATAAAGAATTCCTTCATATTCCTTAACCATGTGCCTACATGAGATATGTCCAAGTTCTACCATTGACAAGTAGAACACCCTCATCGGATTAGGTTAAAACTCCGGATTCCATGCTTTGCTACCATGGTCTATGTCAGTTATTGCCTATTCTCATCATATGTGATACCTACTACAATTAAAAAAATATTGTTAACTAGGTTTCCAAAAAAATTATTCAACGCAATTAAGAAATTTGAAATTAGATGTTTAGTTGCATGGTCTCTCTCCGATTTCCATTTTTAAAATTATAATCTTCCTTACATTCTATGGTTAACTAAAAAATACCTTATCGTTAGTTTAATGGAAAAAATATAGTAGTATATTTGTAGAAGATAAAGCTACATACATTTGTGGTAGTATATTTGTAGAGATCTTTAGAGTGAGTACACAAAATTAAGAAAAGTGTTAACACAAATCAAAAGAATTTCACAACAATTTTTTAAAATATAATTTTATATATTGAGTACAACGCATAAAGGAATATGATAAAAAATATAAAAGACAACACTTTAGAGATTATCCTCTACCTTGATGCGATTGGTGTAGTTGTTTATGACTACCTGTTCCGCAGGTGGTGGATACGTATTTTTTTGTTTTTCGAAGGTTATTGATGTCATTCACAATTATATTTATTATTGAATTCTATTAATATTTTTTAAATGTGAAAATTGAAATTTTATACATTATAACAACATACATATTGTTGTAAAGGTCCAACTTCTTCATCATTTTGATTTTGAGACATATCATCCTAGAATAAAATGTAAATTATTAGCATATAATTTAATATAAATAAAATATTTTAAAAATTATTTAAAGAGTATATTGTTTACCGTCGAAAAACTCAATCTCCCTGAACTAATGATTTTTGAAATTGATGGTTTCGCAACAAATTATAATTTCCTTCTTTGAATTATTCAAAACCCAAATATACATTATTAGGAGTTTGAAAGCCATTACCTTCTTTTTGTGTGTAGCTGGGCAAAATCGTAGATACTCCAGCATAATAAAAAGCAGGGTAATATGGGATGTCAGGAGTAGCCAATGATAAATTTGTATTGGCCTCATATTTGTTTCTGAAAAATCCCGTATTATGTTCATCTATATGAACACCTCCCGAATTTGATGTTGACGTTGATAAATTTTCATTTGGTGGAGGATAACGTTGTTGAAAGTTCAACAGTGTGTTCAAATGAGCAACATTCATAGACTCTCTAGAATAAGATGTCATTTGTCTTGCATTGTCTCTCATTTGAAATGACTGAATATTATCATTTTCTACCACTTGATTCATTCTGTACAACCTTTCAAAATTCTCTTTATATATATATATATATATATATATATATATATATATATATATATAATTATTTTTATTTATTTTATTTAAAATAAATTAGGAAGAATTTTTTTTTTTTTATGATTTTGTTTAATGATTTCTGTCTACTAATTGAATTATTTTATTTTTATTTTCGTTGAAACATATACACGCTTGAAATTTTACAGTATTGATTTTATTCAACACTGTAAAAATATCTCACATAAAAATACAGTGTTGATTTTGATTCAACACTGAAAGTTTCACGTGAATATTTTGTAGATTGAGTAACAGGGCTTAAAAGGCGCAAGGGCCAGTAGCCTTGTTACTTTTTTAAATATTTTTTTTTTCAAAATTTAAGTTTTTGGTTTTTATGTATATAGTTTTAAATTATTTCTTTTTAAGTTTTATTCATTTGTAATTGAAATATAGTATTTTACATTATTTTTATTCACTTTATCTAGGTTTAACCAAACTAAGCCATTATATAAAGTCATTCACCAAAATAATATGTTTTTCTAAAATTTTACAAAACTAGTATAAACGTATTCCACAGTAATGTTTTAGGATATATTTTATTTTTTAAAAGTTGATGGCGTCAGATTGATATATGTTACTCACAGTAACGTTTTACTCCTAAAGCGTTACTCGTAGTAACGTTTTAGGAGTAAAACGTTACTAAAAATAACGTTTTAGGAGTAAAACGTTACTTACTGTAACGTATATCAACCTAATGTTATTAGTTTTTTTTTAAAAAAAATATACCCTAAAACGTTACCGTGAAATACGTTTATACTAGTTTTGTAAAATTTTAAAAAATTGTATTACTTTGGTAAATTGTTTTATATAATGACTTAGTTTAGTTAAAAATTCAATAATTTTGACTACTAATTGAAGTATTTTATTTTTATTTTCATTGGAACATGTACCGCATGAAACTTTTACACTATTGAATTAATTCAGCATTGTAAAAATGTATCATGCGGAGCTACATTGTTGATTTGATTCAACACTAAAAGTTTCACGTGATGGTTTTGGAGTAACAACGCTTACAAGGTGCAAGGGCAGTAGCCTTGTTACATTTCTAATTATTTTTTGTTCAAAATTTTTATTGTTTGGTTTTTATATATACAGTTTTTAATTATTTATTTTTAAAATTATACTTGTTTGTAATTTTAATATAGTACTTTTTAATTATTTTTATTCACTTTATTTAATAATTTTTGACTACTTATTGAAGTATTTTATTTTTACATTTGCCAAAATATATACCGCGTGAAATTTTTACAGTGTTGATTTAATTAAACACTGTAAAATGTAACGACTCGCGAGCATCCTAGCCCTTACATGGGTATTCGACCTCAAAGAGGTCTTATACAAGCCCTTAGAATTCATTACATAAAATCATAGAAAATACGGAAGAATTTAAAATTTTATTTCAAACAAAAGTACGGATATCATTTCGTAAAAGCGGAACTCTTTCTAAGATGTGTCTCAAAACCATCTATGAATACAAGAGTAATAATGTCTTGGGACGCAGCCCACAAAAGTCTAAAAATATAATAAAAGACATATACGGAACATAGGGTTTTTCCTCGGATGCTATGAGGACTCACCAATCTTCAATCCTCTCCAAAGTTAGGAACCTAGCCTCAAAGCACTCAATCTCCCAAACGCCCCTACATTTGGTTAGAAATGTAGGCAATATGCGCTAGTACAAAGGTACTAAGTATGGAAGATAACATACAATATAAGACACCTCAAAATGATTAGTCGACATAAGACATAATCATACGAGAGAATAACATAATCATATCATAATTCCAATGCAAGCATTCCAACATAGTAATTCAACATACGACACGCATAAGTTCATACTTCAACTATTTGTTCTTCTTATTCCAGTGAACCACATCACAAGCCACCTCCAAGTATACTTGTGCAAGGCCAAGGTAGCATCCCAAACTACTACCTAAACGAAGTACCTCTCTTTGGTCATTCTTGATCATAATCCACTTTTGTAATTAAGACCTAAATTCTTCATGACATGAGAGCACTATATCCCTACGTCACCTCAAGGTACACTTGTGCAATGCATGTGGGAAACCGCATAATACCACACACACTAAGCATATCATGAAGTCACTCTATTAATATTAACCATATTTAGGTGTCATCTTAGACCTACTACTTATTAACAAGGAACTACCAACCTAAGTCAATCATATATCGGAATGCAACAAAAGAAATTATCCAAGTTAGTCATACATCACATAAGAGGTCATTTTATTAGTAGCTTCAAGGATATAATAGTACCAACCTAGCTACCATGCAACGATTCATGTAGATGCAAGCTATCCATAGGGGAGCATAAGTCCTCCACCCTAAGCTATTCTTAGGAGAGCGTAACATCTAAATACTAAGCTACCATGTATTTGCCTTGGCCTAACAAAATCAAACTCCCATGAAGGTATTCTAGTCATGATACTCCAAGCTAACCCTAGGAGAGTATCGATCCTCCATCCTAGGCTACCTTGCCTACAACTAATGCAAGCTACCATGACAAGCATTCTACCAATGCAAGATCAGGCTAGCCTTAGAAGAGCTTACTTCCTCAATCCCAAGCTATCATGAGACACACCATCCTAGTATATCATGATATCTACCATCCCAAGCTACATAATCAACTATCAATGAGGGAAACCATAGGTTCAACCTCAAGCAATTATATTCTAACAAGCATAATTCATTTTAGCTGTTTAACCTTTCACATTTTACATACATCCAAGCTACTTATCATATTAGACTCATTATACAAGCCATAGTGATAAATATAACTTCAAGTCCTACATTAAAACTTTTCATCAAGCCATAGTGATAAATATAACTTCAAGCCCTACATTAAAACTTTTCATCACGATCCTCATACTAGTCTAGATTTTAAGACACATTAGTTCTAAGCCTTCTTCATAAGCCAATTCCAATCATACTTCATCATAAAGTCTCAATTCTAATGGATTGAGTTCACTTTCTTTCATATATGCATACATCTAGGTTAATTCATGATTTCATGATTATATTTTTGATTTAGTCTTATACATATCAACAATTCAAGAGAATCTAACATGAATCATCAATATCTAATTTAAAGCCTAAACACACATAATCTAGAAATTAGGGCTATCACGAATTCAACATAAATTCTTCATAATCACATGAATCAAGATCAATTTGATCATATATGGGAAGAATCCAACTTTTTGAAATCATACCCACCTAATTCCCATGCACAATCAACCCTACTTTCATTGGGGTTCTTCTTCAAAAAATAGGGAAATCTAGGGGACTCTATGGGTGGAAGAACCCATAGATGAAGATCATTACATACTTTGATTATCTTCTTAGTACACGCATCCAACAAATTCCCCTTTGATCTTGATCAACCCTAAGCTTCTCCTTCGATGGTGGTTCTTCTTAGAGAGAGACTTTTTGGAAGAGAAGAGGGTTTTGAAAAATTTATTTCTAATTGGTAATTGTGTTTTTGATTAGGGGAAGGGTGTATAATGAATTAAAAACCGTTCTAAGTACTCACCAAAGTACCCAAAACACCCCTACACTTTTTGGACTTCAAACTAAAAGTCCAACTTGACTTTAAAACTACGCGAGCAAATCAGGGACATGGCTACTCGTCGTGGAGGCACCTCCCATGTTTATTTTCTGAAAGCATTTTTAGGTTGAATGGTTCGTGTTGAGCCCGCGTTTCATGCCAATTTTTTGCCTTTAGGTGGCAAGGGCGCGATACGCCATGGACTCCAAAAACATGTTGCCTGACAACTTTCTTGGCCAACATTTAGGTCCTCCTCAAGAACCCTTAGGATGGTCTTCATGGAGTCGTACCCAAACGTATTGACCCTAGACGTGTCCATATAGGTGTAGGAATCCTTTATACTCAATTTCACCTCCATACCACACTAAAAAACTCAACTACAAGACCCTATGTCACACTAGTTCAACTAGGCTAGTTTCCAGACGTCTTAGTCGTCCTTTGACGTTTCGCTTCTAAAATTACCAAACCAAGTAAATGGAAATAGGTTAGGTCTGGAAACATCATTTTAACCCTTTTTAAGTTATTAGACCTCATGCAGGGCTCTAGATCATCCTATTTCATTTTGAGGGTCGTTACATATATCAAGTGAAAACCACAGTGTTGATTTGATTCAAAAACTGAAAGTTTCACGTAAATGTTTTGCAGAATGAGTAACAAGGCTTACAAGGCGCAAGACCACTAGCCTTATAACTCATAATTGTTTTTTTACTTTTTAAGAAAAAAAATTAGTTTTTGATGTTTATATATATAGTTTTTAGTTTTTTAGTTTTAAGTTTTTATTTATTTGTAATTTTGATATAGTATTTTTTAATTATTTTATTCACTTTTTTTCTTATATTTTTTGACTACTAATTAAAGTATTTTATTTTTATTGCTTGAGATGTATGCATCAATTCAACGATGCCCTCTCATTCATAAAAGTGATGATAGTGATTTTGATCTTCTAATCGAACAATAAGTGATGGTAGCAGTTGAGGGTGTAAATGAAACACAACAAAATTCGACATTTGAAGTGAATATTGTAGATGTTGCTGGTCTTGGCAATTTGTGTAGTCAACATCTTTCTACACCGCTGTTATTCACTTGTATGTATATATATATATATATATATATATATATATATATATATATATATATATTATTTTTTTCATTCATATATATTAATTCAAGGACAACTTTCACATATAACAAACATAAATTCATATTTGTATACTATAGCAAAATTTGCATAATTACGCTCCATAACAAATATAAAACTGTATAATTTGCTATACATATACAATTGTATAATTTGCTGGCCTAAATTGTATAATTCGCTGGCCTATTTCGCTGCAATTGTATAATTTGTTTTGCATACAGTTGAATCAAATTAAAATGTATGTATATTGCATAATTATAAGTGTATATCAAGAAGATATATGTTTTTCTCTCTTTATACAAAAAAAGAAACACAATATATACACTTCTGTTGTATAAAGCTAGAGAAAATTGTATTTCACTGCAATTGTATAATTCGCAATTGTATAATTTGTTGGCCTTTTTCTCTGCAATATTTGAAGTAAAATGTTTGTAAATTGTATAATTAAGTGTATAACACGATGATATACATTTTTGAATGTGTATATACAATTTTCTCTCGCTTTATACAAAACAGAAACAAAATTATACACTTCTGTGTATAAAGCGAGAGATGCGAGCGAGAATGGAGAGTGGCGAGCGAGATTTTTTGAAGAGAGATGCTGGCAAATTTTAGCTAATGTTTGCTATGGAGCACAATTAAATCAAACCCTAACTCTTCCATTTAATTTAGGTTATTAGTTTGCTATTATATACAATTTTACCTTAATTGAATTTGAATTTTGAAGGCCTAGGGAAGGCGCAGGTCCTCTCATTGAGTTCTCAAAAGTAGTTGACATGAATGAGGATGAACTACACGATGTGAATATTGTGCAACATTTACAAGTTGATTCCACGGAGGATAACGAAAGTGGAAATGATGATGAAGATGTTGGCGATATTGCTCCCATAATTGTCTCTATTGTCAGTTCATCTTTTGAAGCCATTTCATATTTGGATCATTCAGTAGATTTTGCAAACGAATCCAGATTTAACTGTCCTGGTAACGCTCCATTGTGGAATGAAAAGAATCCTAAAAACCCTAAGTCAGGTTTGATTCATGAAACATAAAATTATGTAAATTAATTATAAATATTTTTTCATTTAATTAACTGATTCTTTTTCTTTACATTTAGGTATGATATTTTTAAATAAAAGCTAAATGAAATCGACTGTGAGAATGTAAAATATTGCTAAAGGAACAGAGTTCTTGTGTGATCAATCCAAAGGAAACAGTTGGAAGGTCATCTACAAAAAGAATATGTCTGAATATGAGTAGGTGATTTGTTTCCGTAAGATAGACATTGATATGTGGAAGACAAGTAAAATGATTGACAACAGTTGTAATTCAGA
The DNA here is from genome assembly GCF_036512215.1 of Solanum lycopersicum. NCBI lineage: Eukaryota > Viridiplantae > Streptophyta > Magnoliopsida > Solanales > Solanaceae > Solanum > Solanum lycopersicum. The sequence continues at coordinate 49,500,742 of NC_090800.1, forward strand.
TACATATGAGGAGGATCATTACAATTGAATGGCAACATGATTTTTGCATTGTTGGTTCCTTATATTATTGAAAATCCCAATTTTGCAATAAAGATAATTTAAGAAATCATTGAAGGATTGCAACAGTAAGTTCTCAGTTATAGAAAAGCCCAAAAACGTTCGAAGGAAGGTGTTTCTTATGGTGTATGGCGACTTTGAAAATTCCTTTAATGCTTTACCCGGATATATGACGGCTTTACAATTTTTTAAAACAAGTACTATTGTTGAGTTAGAGCACTATTCAACAACAGCAAATTTTCAAGTTCTTATTTTAATGTTTTAAATCATGCATCGATGACTTCAAAAATTGTAGGACTATTATAACTATAGATGGAACTCATCTTTATGACAAGTATGATAAAAAATCATTAATTGTTGTCACTATAGACGCGAACTGAAATGTTTTGCTTGCATATGCCTTAGTTGCCTAAGAGAGCTTTGAATCTTGGTCATGGTTCTTGGCGTTATTTTGGAAGCATATTGTTGTCGCGCGCAGAGAAATTGCCCTGATTTCTTATCACCATCAAGGTATCTTAAAATGTATTTAAATATTTCGATTAGTTGCAAACTCCAACAACATACCATCGATTTTGTGCTCGTCATTTGAAAGCCAATTACAATTAAAAAAAATTTAATAGTGAACTAAAACTAATAAGGTATGCTGCGACAGAGAATCAAGAAAAAAAGTTTGTTCAAAGAATGCTAACAAATAAAAACATTGAACATTGAAGGTTATAAGTGGTTAAATGGTCTTCCTAAAAAGAAATGGACTATGTACCTTGATAATGGTCATGGATGGGTTCTTTGACAACCAACGTACCTAAGTCATATGATGATGTGTTGAAGAAAGCAAGAGGCTTCTAGTCACAGCTATGGTTCGCATGAGCGTTAATGCTTTGATTGATCGTTTTGTTGAACGAAACACCCTTGCTAATGCTTTACCTGAACAAAATATGTCTTGGCCTCTTAGTGTGAAAAAATGATTCAGTGAAAATTGGAAAAAATCTCAAGCACATATTGGAATGATGAAGTATAGTACTATTTCAGTTTGTATTTGAGATCCTCACATTTGCACACAATGTCAAGAGAGGACATATTCACAAAATTCTTGCAGATGCCAAAAAATGTTCTTGTGGCAAATGGGTAAATTATCATATACCTTGCTCTCATGCAATCAAATTTTGTGGTCTTCATGGTGTAGAGCCATAGACCTATGTGAGCAAATACTGCACCACGAACTATTACAAATGAACCTATAATTTGTCTTTTACTCTAGTGGGGGATGAAATTTATTACCCTCCTGCAGCATATAGTTTTGTTACAAATACTGAATATTGGCGAAAATATAACAACTAGTGTACAAGGCGACACGAGAATGAAATGAACGTTTCTCCAGTTTGCATGTTAAGACAGTGTTAGTATATGCAAGGAAATGGGACACACCAGGGCTCATTATTCTCATAGAAATCCTTAGCAATATTTGTATTTATCATTTAATATTCATGTTAATGACTAAGAAAATTAAGTTTCTTTTATTTTAAACATATAGTAAAATTTTTAATATTCTAAAAACAATTCATGAATATCGAAATAATAATAACGACATAATACACTTTACAATAAAAGATGCAAATAATTAAATATAATAATTAAGTGATATGATAATCATAATTTATTTAATGTTACATATCTTTATTCTTCGTCAATATTTGAATAACTTCAACTTCTTCATTTATATATCAATTTGGACTCGTACTTTTTGTTTACTCAATTAAGGATAACTTATTCACATAGCAACACAGCACACCAAAATTCAGTGTTTCTGGCAAATATTTTTGTAAACCAGCCCATTCGTTAACAATTGGATAAACGGATATGTAGAATATCTATGTAACTTTTCGTCATCTAGTAGATTCAAATGTTCTTCTTCATTTGCTTCCTTATAGCCGCTACAACAAATATGATGTATAGGGACGGATAATTTCATCATTTATAAATCACTTTTCGTCACAAAAATATTTGTATAACCAAAAAAATTTCGTCAATTAGTCGTAGCTAAATGTGGGCTACTAAAAGTCTCCAGAGATGATTTAGTGCTTTTGTCGCAAAAAGTTATATTAACTAAAAAAAACTCGTCCCCAAATGCATAAATATTTATGGCGAATTTTTATGTCATAAAAAGTGTAGTATTTTTGTAGTTGATAGTATGACTTTGTCACTAAAAATGTTCTTACTACACACAAAACTACATTGTCACTAATTATTTAATTCAATCACTGACGACACTAATTATCTCTAACACTATATATTTTGTAGTTGAACAAATATAATTTCGTCATTAATAATTTATTTTTTGTGTACAAATTTTGTTTCGTCCTTAAATGTATACAAATAGGGACAAATTTACTATTATAAAAATAAATAATAATTTTATAGCTAAATCTATTATCTTGTAACTGAAAATATTACATTTATCGACATCATAAATTGTCAATATGAATTATCATAATTAGTGACAATTATAACTGTCACAAAATTAATCCGTATTCAATAAAAAAGAGGATATTAGGACAAAAGAAAATTTGACACTAGATGTACTTAACTTATGGTGAACTAATCTTTTTGGTGACAAAAACATTTGTGTGAAATTTTTTTTATTAGTCGTTGCTAAAAGTTACTGTACTTGTTATGAAGTAAAGAGAGAAGAAGAAGATGAAGAAGGAGACGGATTAACAGAAGAGAAGAGAAGATGAACTAAGAAGAAGAAGAGTATACTGTGGAGAGAATATCTCAGTTTTTCATTCTTATTATTAATCCCACATTAAGATACAATGAAGTGTTTATATAGAAGACTTAATCAAGAATCTTCCCAAGTAACTAACTTCTTAAATTGTAACTAATTACTCTATAATTGTAACTAACTAACTAAGTTAACTAATTACTTTTAACACTCCCCCTCAAGCTAGGTAGTGTGAAAATGTTACAAGTTCCTAGCTTGGAATTGAGAAACAAATGTTGAGCAGTATTAAGACCTTTTGTAAGTAAATCAGCCGGTTGATCTTTTGTTGATATGTACCTTGTTGCTACCAATCATTTGTCTATTTTTTCCCTTATAAAGTGGCAGTCTATTTCAATATGTTTGGTTCTTTCATGATACACTGGATTAGCGGCAATTTGTATAGCAGCTTTGCTGTCTGAGTAAATATCAACAGGTAGTTTCAAGTTTACTCCCAACTCTTTCATCAGACCTATAATCCAAATTAATTCTGAAACTATGGCAGCCATGCTCCTGTATTCTGCTTCTGCAGAGCTCTTTGAAATGGTTGTTTATTTCTTTGACTTCCAAGTTAATAGAGAATCTCCAAATTTAACTAAATAACCTGTCACGTACCTTCTTGTATGAGGACATGAAGCCCAGTCTGAGTCACAGTAGGCTGTAAGAGTTGTATTCTTGTTGCTGGACAGCAGAACTCCTAAACCTGGTTGATTCTTCACATACCTTACAATCCTTAGGGTAGCTTCCATGTGTGATTTCTTTCAAGAAACTGACTTAAAGTATTGACTCCAAATGCTATATCAGGTCTTGTCACAGTTAGGTATAACAACTTTCCTATCAGCCTTTGGTATGCTCCTTGATCTGCTAATTGATCATTTGAGTTGAACTTTTCTGAATTTCTTAATCTGATATACTCATCAAGCTGCTTAGTTGTTAACTAAACATTTGTATCCATTGGTGTTGCAGCTGGTTTAGAACTGCTGAGCCCTGTCTCTGATATAAGCTCCAAGGTGTATTTTCTTTGATGCATAAGTATACCTTGATCAGACCTGGCAAACTCAATGCCTAAGAAGTATCTTAGTTCTCCAAGATCCTTCATTTTAAACACCTGTTTTAACTTCTCTTTTGTTTCTTTCACAATTCTTAGACTATCTCCTGTGACTAATAGATCATCCACATACACAAGAATAATCACTATTCCAGATTCATCTTTCTTGATGAACATAGACTGATCATACTCACTCTGTTTAAACTTAAGCTCCACTAATACCTTAGACAACTTAGCATTCCACTGTCTAGGGGCTTGTTTCAATCCATATAATGACTTCACAAGTCTACATACTTGTGTCTCCCCCTGACTTGTGAAACCATGAGGCATTTCCATATATATTTCATCAAACAAATCTCCTTGTAAGAAAGCATTAAACACATCCATTTGGTGTACACACCATCCCTTTTTTGCATCTAGTGCCAATACTGTTCTAACAGTCTTCATCTTTACTACAGGAGAGAATGTTTCTTGGTAGTCAATACCTTCTTGCTGGTTGAATCCTTTAGCTACTAGTCTGGCTTTATACCTTTCTACCTCTCCTGTGGATTTATATTTGACTTTGAATATCCACTTACAGCCTATTGGAGTTTTTCCTTCAGGAAGAGTTACTAAATCCCAAGTATGGTTACTTTGTAATGCTTCAATTTCTGACTTCATAGCTTCTATCCATCTTGAATCTTTAGCAGCTTCTGTGTAAGACTTTGGTTCAGTATGATTTGAGGCTGCAGCTATGTATGCACTATATTTGTCAGAAATATTCTCATAACTTATATAGTTTTGAATGCCATAGTCTGATTCCTTCTGAATATTGAGAGATACAAAGTCTTTTAACCAAATAGGTAGTTTACTGCTTCTTCCAGACTTTCGAGATGGTTGTAAAGGAATCTGTGTTGTATCCTCATTTATCACAGTCCTTAACTCCTCTTCCTCATTTTGTTGGAATGATTCCCTACCTTCATATTGTATGTGTTGTTGAACTTGTTGAGTAGGTGTAGTAACAGGAATACTGGACCATTGACATGCATGATCTAAAGTTGAATGAGTGTCTTTAAACACAGGTTCTAACTGTTTTCCTTTACCAAATAGAAATGTTGTTTCATTGAATATGACATCCCTGTTAAAAAAGAACACTTTATTAGTTAGATCATACAAAATATATCCTTTTTGCACCTCTGAATATCCCATATGAACAGACATTATAGACCTTGATTCAAGTTTATCATGTTGGTTTGGCATTCTAGCAAAGCATAAACACCCTAGAACTCTTAGATGAGCTATAGAAGGCTCTTTTCCATGGAGTTTGTTAAAGGGAGTTTTTCCTTTTAACACAGAACTAGGAAGCCTGTTTATCAAGTAAGCTGCAGCTAGGACACAATGTCCCCAGAATTTTATAGGTATATTAGCCTGCAACCTAATGGCTCTAGTTATTTCAAGAATATGTCTATGTTTTCTTTCAGCTACCCCATTTTGTTGGGGTGTATACACACAAGTTGTTTGATGAATAATTCCTAATTGTTTAAATAATTGTTCACATAATGAGTTAATGAATTCAGTTCCATTATCAGTTCTAACTATCTTAGCTGTTTTACTAAACTGATTTCTAGTAAAATTCATAAAATATTGAAGAGATACACAAACATCAGATTTCTGTCTCAAAATAAATATCCATGTATATCTTGAATAGTCATCTACAACTGTTAAGAAATATTTGTGTCCATCATATGTATTGGTTTTATAAGGACCCCATAGATCTCGACTAATTTCACCAATGACATTAAGCTTTGATTAAGGATTTATCTAAAGGTATGTGAAGCTTGTTCATCCATGGATCCTTCCATCCATGGAACCCCCATAGTTTCCCTCAATTCTGTATCCGAAATACTGTAATCTAGATAGGGTTGTGATTGCATTGTGGGTAAGGCTTGTTTGTGATACAATATAGTAAGTTGTCACATCGGGGGAACACCCATAGACGTAACCGGCGTCGTCGTCCTCGGAGATGACTTAGACAAGCCCTTAGCATTCATCATTATATCACATAGGCTAAAACACAAAAACATAATTTTTTTTACACCTACAAAGTGAAGTATACATAGACTTCTCACATATCGTATATGGAGTTTACATAGACTCCTCAAATAGGAAGCTTACTTCGGCTTCTCTTTTAGACAACATAAACAATATACAAAAGATAGTCTAATAAGAATGTCTCACATTAAAATTATCTAAATCGAGTACAATATTGAACTTAGCCATTACAACTTAAATATGCCATATATGCTTACAACAATGTATCAAATGATAATTGAATGAACAATGTCCTTAGAAAATATGATTATAGAGCTAGAATAAGGAAATAAGGTAACATCCCTGAACATGAGGACCTACCAACATTTGGAGAAAGGAATCCAAGTTTTCTTCAAGTTGCCCTCTTAAGAACTCAATGGACGGATCCTACCTATTTGTACAAAAACATAAGAGATATGGTTTAGCATCACTTGTACTATGGAAACAATGCACATAACATTTACAAGAATGCATGAAAGTGGCCATTTCTTTCAAAAAAACATGGTAAGTATTTGAAATTGCTTTTAACACAAATAAAAGAGAGCATATACAATATAAGGATCACGATAACATAAGTCATGTTCATAATCAAAGAAGAAATCAACATAATAATCATATGTACATATCATGTTTAGTAGTTAATTTTTAAACATAACATACAAAACCCTTACCAACAATCCCATCCACAGCGTACAAGTGTAATGCTAATGTGAATCCCCATAACCCCACATAGTCAAGTAAACAAGAAAGGACATCATAAGTAATGCTTTGCTTCATACAACATATATCGTAAATAGTCATCACCACATCTAGCAATTTTTACAAATACCATGTTCATTAATATAGCTGACATCATATAAGAGATCATCATTTTAAGTTAACATCATACATTTCATAATAACATAATAAAAAAGACCATCTCCTAGGACTCCCTTTAAAGCCAACTTGTGCAATGTCTATATAGGGTCCCATACCCCTACCTCTACAAAGCAGACCCCTCAAGTCACCCTGGTCAATGTCTATCATCATTAACATTTAGTCATACATTTTACTTTTAGGAATAATTTCTTTAACCAACATAAACCACATGAGCTAAATGTAGAATACGGTGTGATGAAACATTATACCGAAAGAAGGTGGTGTACTTACCAAGGTAGGACAAAACATGTACATAGCACTATAGGTGGATCACTAGCTTGTTTTCCTAAGGGGGCAAAACAATTCAAGAACTAGAAGACATAGTAGATACCCTCTTTATGCCATCAAATCTTTATATCATGAGAACATAGTGAACCTATTTTCCCTAAATGGGAAGGGACATATTTTCACTACTAGTTCATTCGGGGCTAAGCTAGAGTCTCTTTTTGTAATGCCTTTAAGATAACAATAATATAGGTCATAGGACTAACCCCTTGTATAGTCATGTAATTAGCTCATTATGTATAGAATGAGAACTACCTTTCATATACACCATAATTAGTGAAGTCTTCAAAATTAATTCATTATAAGGCAGACAAGTGACTCGCACTAAAACTTGCATGATGATATGCCTATAAAGGAATCACAATAGTCATATAATCTTAGCCTCAATCTAATCACATATAATATTTCAGTTGGACATCATCATTAAGTACAATCCATCATCATTTAAGTAAAGGAATTAAGATCACAAAGTCTTACCACATAGACTACATAAGCACTCTTCAAGATATTACCCTCAATTCATCACAATTGTCCATGTAATTCACTACTCATCATAATATAATAAATTTACAATAACATTATCAGTTTTAACAACCTTAATCATCTACAAGTCCAATTTGAAACTAGGGTTGGGGAAAACGGGAATAATCTGTAGCCTTTCATGAGAATTACGAAAGAAATCAATAATCTATTAATAATAATCAATATAAAATCATAAGAAATCAATTTGAAAGACAAATTACGAAAGATGAACAAAACCCATTTTTGGGAGAACATGGAAATCATATTTTGAAAGATTGTCTTGGGAAAAGGGTTCCCAAGATTAAGTAGAATCCATAACTTAATATTTCTTTTAAAATTGATGGGAAAATATGAATCTTTGGGACCTAGGTTGATCTTCTTCTTCTTCTTCTTTTTCAATGGAGTGTTTGGGAAAAAAGAAAATTTGGGAGAAGATGAGAGAGATTTTTATTGGATTGGGTAAAAATGACTTAAAACTAACCTAAAATAAATATATTGTGGTCCCCTAAATTGCCCCAAAGACCCCTCACTTAATTGAGTGTTTTTGTGAAGTCAATTTTCCATATAAACGACGTGAACAAATCTGCGAACTTGCTGCTCGTCGCGGGGTCAATTTCACAATTTTTCTGGAATCTGGTTGAGGCAGTGAGCCTCGTGAAGTCCCCGCGTCGCGAGGAAAAATTTTTCTCACTCAGTGTTGGCTCCACGACGCATGGCTGCCTTCATATCTTGGCTGTCCCAACCTGCTTTTGCAGCTTGCTTGGAAATGTTTCGGTCCTCTTCAAGAACCCTTCAGGTGGTCCTTGGGGATTCTTTACTGGACGTTTTGACCCTATATACCTAATTTTACCTATCATTATGATTCACAGATGATGTACTGTGGTTTCATGGTGTTTTAATGCTTTTTCCTTAAGTTTAGTGTGTGTCCTAAAGCCTTTTTGTATTGATTTTTATGTAAGTTTCTCCTTATATGCAGAAAATCTGTCCAAAGATGAACACGAAAGTTTTTGAGTGAGAAATGCAGAAGAGAACACCTATAGACTGTCAATGACTCGACGGACCGTCATAAGCTCCGTAGGTGGTCTCTTCTGCAGTTCTTGCGTTCATCTTTGGACAAATTTCCTGCAAATAAGGAAAAAACTTACATAAAAATCAATGCAAAAAGGCTTTTGGACACACACTAAACTCAAGGAAAAAACATTTAAAATACCGTGAAACCACGGTACATGCACACCCTCAAATTAAATTCGTTGTTTGTCTTCAAGCGACGCACTATGACTCACTACAAATTCTTTGTACAAGAGTATCCATATTTTATCTTTGTCCATCATTTGGTTATCAATCATGATCGATCTCATTATGTTTATGAATGTTATGACTATTATGCTTGAATTATGTGGAACCAGACCATGACACAGACTCACCACGCAGTGACACTTATCCTCTTCAATTTCTGACCGAGGTGCTAATATTTCCGGTATTGCAATAGTGTCCTCAATTCAAAACAACATCCTCATTTTTCACACAGTGCTTTCAGTTTGAGTATAAGGATTACTTTTCAACACTCACTCTCAGAACAAATTCACAACTCATTCATACATATTTCCATAAGGTTGTCCTTATTTTCACTGCTTTAAGTTCGCCATACAACTCTTAGGATCACGATAGGACTTTCTTAGCTTGTAACATAGGCTCAGGGTCAGGTAGGGTGCATTTAGGTATACTTTAGTGACTTCTGCCTTCCTTGACATATCGGCTATACATACCATCTTTTATCATTTTATTTCACATAATTTCTCAATTTTCTTTTTATCTTGCTGTTTTCCCTTTCTTATCCTTATATGTAAGTGACTTTTCTTTTTTTTTTAGTCACTTCTGTTTTGTTATTTATTTCTCTTCATTCTTTCAACCCCACTTTCCGGAGTATTCCTTATAACAGCCACCCTTAACTCATGACTTTGCCATGAGTCAAGGTTCACCATACCCACGATTGGGTCAAGGCCATGACAAGGTTGTTTTCTGCATTAGCCACCCACAACTGATGCATTTGGCATAAACTGAGATGCACGTGTCCAATGAGGGACCAGGGCCAACACATTGTTCCAGAGAAGATCAGTTGGGGTGAAAAAGAAAGACATGTTTTTTGGCTCAAATCATTTGGACCAATGTGGGATTAACTTCTTTTTTTTATTTGGGCACAAGATTGACTATTTAGAACAAAGGCCTATGATCCTTTTTTTAATTGTTCATTTTGTCTTACTTTAAGCAAGACTAACCAAACAAGTTCTAGCTCGGCCTCAATGGTGGATCCTTCGAATTTTCCTCACACTCACTTGACATTCATTACATTCCCAGATTATTAGATACCTAGTTCGAGTCTTAGATTCAAGGTCATGTAGTAGTGTATCTCTATGTCATGTTTAGAGCCACACAATTATCAATTACTATGCCTAGTGATGCATCATTTTCATATCGAGATATCATATTTGTTTTAGCCATCATGGTTCAGAGTTATACTATATACACAAGATATAACATGTCAGTTGAACAATAAAAGTAATCAGTGTTTTGGGGAAAAAAGAACAGAGTCAAGAAAAACCCAAAAGAGGATCGTGAATAAGGCTACTCAGACTTCACCCTAGCACTCACTTTCCATTTATCACACCTTAAAAAAAAGATATGCAATTGTACCCAATGCAAAAAAAAAACTAAAATACGAGAGTTGTACTGAAGCAAACCTGAGGCGCAAAGCGCCGGCGATCAGCAAGCTAGTGAGTTCGATTCCCTGGAACCCACTACCTATGTAGTCGGGACACCCTCAATAGTGTCCTCATCCGCAATAGCACTATCAGTCGTGCCTCCCGCTGTCTCCACATCACTGGAGCTAGATGCTCCAGCAGCTTACTCTACAGCCCTAATCTTACACGCTTCCTCATCAGCAATCGAGGCCATCGACGGAGCCTCCATCTCACGACGCTCTTTGTTCCTTAACCTAGCCTCATCCTCCTCTCTATCCCTGAGCCTCTTGGCATGCTCTCAAGGGTGGAGGTGGTGGAATCTCAGAAGTGGCGAATAAAGTAGCCAACACTGTGTCCTCAGTAGGATCTGCAGAAGGGGCCTCAGACTCAGGTACCCTAGCCTCTAGGATCATGTCAAGATCTGCTCACAACTCACAACCGCATACTGAAGGTTCGACACGTCCACCGGAGGGGCTGACCAGGGTAGCACCCTCAACTCAAAAGCGTCTAAGAACTGAGGTGTGACTTGATTGGTCGTGGAATCTTGACAATTGATTATTTTTATATTGATTAAGTTTTTTAATCATAAAAGCCCTCCATGTAATTTCATAAATGTAGAAGTTAGGATTAATTTTAATTCCGACCCTTAAAGAGCATTAACTAGGGTTTGTATATGTTGATGGATATTTTTTATGAAATCATGATTCACCTATGTAGTCATAATCCTATGACTATTGTATATTTGTGGTATTTATTCAAGATTATTCTCCCAATACCCTTACACTTTATTATGCATGAATGTTCGATAATTATGATAATGCTGTTATGTCGATTGAAAGGCTATTTTCATGAAACCCTATGAACATGATGTGAAATGTTTACTCACATTAATTAATCTTAGGTTAAAAGGACCTCCTAACCTATCAAAACCATGAGCTACAATGATACTATGTTGGTATGAGTGCTAGCTATTCTTTCACTAACATGAATATAAATTAAAGAATTAACATAACTATTAAAGAGAATTAAGAGTAGCAACGACTGGCTAGGAACATGATATGGAAATCTTTTATTTCAGTTAGTCCGGGTTTCCAATATGCATCTCCCTATCAAATAACTATGTGCCTGAATAGGTCTCTAAGCTAGTGGATCCACCTATACACTAAACATGTTAGTTCTACCTTAGGCAAGTAAAACACCTCTTTTCGATGGGTTCATGACACCGGATTCCATGTATCTCACATGTTTTAGGTCGGCTAAGGCTATATTTTCCTACAAGACAAGAACATGATCCATGATATGAAAAGAACAATAATATTAACTATGAAATAGGAGTTATGTCCTACGATTACTTAATGGGTCTTACTGAGTGTAAGTGGGGGTATGTGACTTCACTTATGATTTGCACAAGTAGGCTTTGAGAGTAAATGTGGTATGTGATTGATGATATGATGCTTTATGAGTTAATATGCGCTTTAAATGAACATGAACCATTAATATTAACATGAACCTTTAATATGAACATGAACATGAATATGAGCTATATCTATGACTTCTTAATAAACTTTTATTTGTATGAGTGGGGGTATGAGAATTCTCTTATACATTGCACAAGTAAACTTATAAAGGGGTTATGGGTGGTTTCCTTATGACATTAATATGTAAGATCTATATATGCATGATATGTGTTGATGTTAAGAATGACTTTCCTAATTATAAACTGTGAACATCTTGGATGAGCTTAGGGTAACGTATGCACGACTATGGTAGCCTATGGTGGCTTATTGTATGGTTTGTCTTTTTGATTACTTTAAATGCACATGTTGCCTTTTAAAATTCAAAAATACATGATTTCAACTACCTATACTTTTATGCATGCTTTTCTTCCCTAATTAGTACAATATTTGTGCAAACCCATATTCTCTATATTTTTTTATAAGTGTAAGTTTTGATCGTGGAGACATACTTCTTCTTTTAAGTGAAGCTTTGGTTTAATATTCCCTAAGCTTTGTGAGTCCTCTAGAGTTCAATGATAAGATGTTATTCGTTCTAGTTCTCATTGTACTTTTTAAATTTAAGAATGTTGTTAAGGTCTATATCCCTATGATTGTATTCTATTGTACTAGATCATTTATATATGCTTATGTTCATGATTATTTTAAAGGATTTTAGTTGACCCCTTCGGTGTCAAGTAAGCCGTGTTACATCTTAGGGGTATCCCTTGGTCGTTACAAACATGGTAATCAGAGCACAAGATTTAGAATGACTTTAGGATGATTTTTTGTTAACCACTTCTAGTAGTGATTATTTCATAAGATTGAAGCGTTCCACACTTATGAATAAAAGGCTATAATATGCTTAGGAACTTTTCCTTCTTTTATTACCCTTAAGCTTATCATAAGAGTCCTAACTCTATAATGTCCTTTTCTTAACCCTTAAATTGTGTCTATAGGAAACGAATACAAGAAGTACGACAGCAAGATGAGTGGTAGAAGAGATTTATAATGAGGGATTTCCTCCCAAGACCCTAAAGGTCATCAAGAGCCTCAAGTTCCTCAAGCTTCTAATGATGAGGGGCTATGAAAAATATAGAAATAAGTTCGCCTCTCCAAACCTTTAGTCATGCTTTAATGGCTCAAGTCACTAGGGATTATAGAGATCCTGTGGACCCTAATGAGTGCACCATCACTTCAAGGTCGAAAGACATCACAAGGATTAACCTTTCTAAGTTCTTTGGGCTTAATGTTTGTGAAGAACCTCAAAAGTTTGTATAAGATATTTACAATATAAGTGATGCTATGGGAGTGAATTATATAGAGAAAATGGAACAAGACATGTACAAATTGAAAGGTTCGGCCCAAGTATGGTATACTCAATAAAAGGGAAAGAGGCTGAAAGGAGTGGGTCACATATGTTGGGAAGTGTTAAAGAAGGCATTCCTTGATAAGTTCATCCCCCATTAGAAGAGGGAGTCGAAGGTGTATGAATTCATCAACCTTGTACAAGGAGTTATGGGTGTTGAAGATACTCTCTTAAGTTTACAAATTGTCGATTTATGATACATCCATGGTGGCAAAGCTAAGTGATGATATGAGTAGATTCGTAACGGGTGTGTCTAGCTTGGTAAGAAAATAATATCGTTCGTCTATGCTTGATGAAACTATGTATATATCTCGTCTTATGTTGTATGCAAATAAAATTGAGGATGAGAAACTCCAAGGAAGGAATAGAGATGTGAAGAGTCATAGGACCAATGATAGGAACTCTTCGAAGGATAGTTCCAAGGGTCAAGGGTGACCAAGGTTCAAGAGAAGGTTTTCCAACAAAGTTTCCTCTAGTACATTAAGGGTCAAGAAGGATAGGGTGCGAATCTCTAAGCCTCAAGGAGGCAATGGTGGTTGATGTTCTATGACAAGGCCTGCTTGTGCCAAGTGTGGCAAGAAACACGAGTTCAAATGTCTTGTTGGAACTGATGGTTGCTTTTATTAGTAGAAGGGTGGTCATAGGTGAGAGATTGTACCAAGCTAAAGGTAAAAGTAAGAGTGGGTAAAAAACACCCTCCTAGTGTCTAAAATCCGGAGGCTCTAAAGAAGAACCGCTTCAATGCTCTCCAATCCCGAACTAACAAAGAAGTTTCCTCGAATGTTGTGACCGTTATGTTACAAGTATTTTGTATTGATGTTTATGCATTTTAAAACCATGGTTCCACCTTGTCTTTGGTTTCACCTTTTGTGTCTATGAAATTTGAAATACTCACCGATGTGTTAGATGAACCTTTTTCGATGTCTACCTGGGTTGGTGACTCGGTTGTAGCTAAAAGATTATATTTGAGTTGTCCTATGTATTTGTATCATAAATTCATTTTTGTTTACCCGATAGAATTAGAGATGTTGGACTTTGATCTCATTCTAGGGATGTATTTGTTTCATGTATGTTTTGTTTCTATTGATTATAGAACCCAGGTGTTTAAGTTTAGATTTCCTAATGAGCCTACTTTAGAATGCAAGGGGGGAAATTTTATCCTTAGAGGTTGTTTTGTTTCATGTCTAAAAGCTAATTTTTTCCCCAATGGGTGCATACCATATTGTTAGGGTCATGGATGTGGAGTCTGAGAGTCCTTCATTAGAGTCTGTCCCCGTGGTGAGTGAGTTTCCTGAATTCTTCCCAAATGACTAACCTTGTATTCCCGTCGAACGGGAAATATAATTTAGCATTGATATTTTACGATATGCACAACTCATATCCTCCATTATTACCATATGGCTCCAGCCAAATTGAAAGAATTGAAGGAACAACTCAAGGACTTGTTAGACAAGGTTCTTATTCACCAAGTATATCTACATAGTGTGCAATAGTATTGTTATATTCATGGGTCTTTAGAGAATTAGATAAAAAACATAATCAATAGTTAATTTATCCGTAAAAATCCATATTAAATCATAATTAATCCATTTTAGATCAGTAGAAACATGTTTTGAAAGAGACCCATGAAATTGGATTAAAATGTAGAATTTAGGAAGTTTGAAAACACAATTTGGAGGGTTCTTGGTGAAGCTGACCAAGAATAAAAACTCCCATACCTTAGCCTTATATTTCCCATGAATTTCGTTTGAAAATATCCCATCTTAAAATCCTTTTTAAGCTCCTTCCATGTTCTTAAATGGAGGTTTGAGAGAGAAGACTTTTGGGTGGGAAAATAAATTGAGTTTAGGTTTTGGTGTCTTATAAGTTTATATTGTCCATGAATTAACCACCTAACCGACCTCCCTTAGCCCATAGTTAATAACTAATTAAAATCATAACCTCAACTTAAATGAAAATTTCCAAAAACAGGCAACATCTACGACCCTCCACCTACGGTCATTAGGTGGAGATACAGTCCGTAACTTGGCCTCCGTAAGTCCTGACAGTGCTTTACTATTTCAGCCATAACTTTTTACTCTGAGATTGGAATTTATAAAATTTGTTGGATTTGGAAAGAGGCCTCATATATATTCAATTTTATTTTTAATTCCTCACCTAATTCGGTTTTATCTATGATATATGCCCATTTGATTTTGACAATCAATTTAAATAAAAAATAAAAGCTGTTTTTAGGGAACTTGTTTTGGGGGCTGATTTGAAGGTTTAGATTAGGGTCTTGCTATCTTATAAAGGTGATTAATAAACTATATAAACATCCCCAAATTAGCCCTTAATTAATTAATCAACTTGATTTCCAATCACAAACATAAATCTAGAATGCTAAAATTGGAAGCAACTAGGGTCACCACCTACTGACTGTAGGTGGTGTTATGCCCCGTAGTTCATGGGCGTCATTTGATTCAAAAATTCAATTTTGGGGAGTTAAACTACCCTAAGCTAAATCTTAAGCTACGCCATGAGTTACAGTTCGTAGACCTGTCTACTAGACATAGTTAGGAGTTTCGTAGGTGGTGCTATTTTGGAAGCATTTGATTCGAAGATTGGGTCCTTCTCAAGGACCCCTTAGGTTATCCTTGGGGGTCCTAATAGGGAGTTTGGACCCTAAACATGTAAATATAGATAAAGGATTAATTATACATGTTTTCACAATCAAAATATACTCAAAACATCAATAACAAGACCCTTACAACTCACTAGTTGAAATGACTAATTTCCAAATGTTTTAGCCGTTTCATGACGTTTGACCTCTTAAATCACCACTCTTACTTTCAAAGCCATTTTTCATAATTTAAAAAAGTTTGTAACTATAAAATAACTTGTGAGGCTCTATTTCAACCTACTATATTTAGTCAAGCCTTTGCTAGGTCTTACTAGTTTCTTTCGGGGTGTAAAAATATCCCCTCCCCTCCTTGGGATCATTCGCTCCCAAGTGACACTTAAAACATCATAAGGAATAAAACTCAAACTAGAATCCCAATAAATATGTAATCATCAAGGTAATGCACAACCTAAAAAAAATACACCACAAACCATGAACATAACTCCAAAAAGGGGGGGAACTTAAACTCCAATTCAACATAGTTAATGCAATTATAAGGAAGTAGGAACTACATTTATCAACCCATATGCATGACATTATCATGATTAGTTATGTTCAAGAAGGAAATAACTTCTACTATTCATAACATACTCACATGCCATCATAAATCTCACATGCAAGTTTTCATGTTGAATAACACTCTTTCAAGGTGGAACTTCTCAACTCCTCACTATGACATGCTCATATCTTTTTTTTTCATGAAGTACAATAGATTAATTATATTCAATGCACTACATGATGAGGGAAACAAGTAATCTTGTTAAAAAACATACGTTTTGTATGGAAATGCACAAGCCTCATTAATTCACATAAACATAGAAGAACTACACTCTAAGCAAGTTCAACAACACATAAGGAGATAACATGCCATTTCATACGAACACATTCAAGCATTTTCATTAATTCTCATCATGAAAAAAAGTAGCCATATTACACTCAATGCACAACTTAGTAGAAAAATTTACATTTGAAACACACCTCATACAACATGATAATATAAGGATTATATCTACAAACTCAATATGTATGCAACTTAGAAATATTTCATTTTAGTGGAGGAATTTCCTTCTCCAACTTAAACCATGCTTATCATATCAACTTAAGCCAAATATGCAATTACTTCTAAACAACACATTAACAGTTCACCTCATGAATAACATAGGCTACTTACTCTAATTGCCTATGAACATGGATCATGAAAACTCATTTTATATCAAAACATGAATTTTCAAGAACACATTTATCATAAGGAAATCATGACAACACTTAATTCACACATAACTCCTAAAACATAACATAAGCCAAACTAGGACCTCTTTATCTAAAGCTAGATTATGAATAGAATAAAGAGATGAGAATGTAGGGAATTCAACAAGTCATGCTTCCTAAGCACACCATCCCTTCCTTAGGAGGAATCCCTCACAACCACCCTCAAGAAAACTTCTTTCAAGCACTCCTAAAGACATAACCGAACTCACATTTTCGCCATCTTTGAAAAAGTCTATGGTTCTCAACATCCAGTAATACCTCCCTCTAATGACACACTAAATACCAAATCCAAAATAAGAAGAAATTGTACACAATTGTGATCTTACTCAAAGCGTAAAAACTAACACACACTCAAGAGTCCCATATTATTCTAACCATCCAAACCCAATCATCAATAAAACACATCATGTATGAAACCCATTCATACTAAGAGTCACTTAAAGGTCTAACATGACAAGTTCCACCAATTCAAGAAGAGTATTTCTAGGTAACAAGGTAAGGACATCTTCCATAAACCTTTTTTTACTAACCTCCAAACCATTAACCAAGGTAAAATCCGAAAAGGCTCTAATAATTCATCTAGAGAACTCTAAGTCTCTTAGACGCATAAGGTATTATACTAGATACAATAACATCGGAATACAACATAACACTTATTCTCACATGAAATTACCAACATACCACTACCTCTATAAAAAAAGTCTTCCAAGTCAACCCTAGTAGCATCCCTTTCGAAGGCCTTCACTAGGATATCATTCAAGGTCTCATGTGAGTTTACGACTCAGGTTATAAATTTTTCACACTCAATAAACCACATAAGGTAAAGATTCAAGTAAGTCAAAACATTAAAATCTAGAACACTAAATTTTTCATACACATCACCCAGAGTGATTTTATCAATGAAGAATTCAAGCATGCTTAATTCATGAACATCATGGACACTCAACTGCATTAAAATCTAAGCACATTATCCATCATTTGGAGTAAGCCTAAACAAACTCTTTACAACATTATTCCATTAAATTTAAGTTCGGATCAAGTCATACCTAAATATGCACACTCCTTACACAACATGATTCTAAACCATTAAGGATTTAACTACTACCCTCTTTTAAATGAGTTTGCTCACCCAACATATCTAGTCACCACTCAAGCACAAATATTCCTCGAAGTCCATCACACCATAACTCTGTTTATCATTAAGTTGGGTTATACCAATCAACCATATATGGCCCTACTTAAATGACCATACTTATGATCAATCTTAAAAAATCTAACTTCTTTGACGTTAGTCAACATTTACACTCTTGTCCTTTTCTTCAACTAAAGTAGTACATGCAATATAATGACCCAACGGTACACCCTAGGAGTTACACAATGTATTTGACCTCTCGGAGGTCTTATACAATCCCTTAGACATTATTCATTGAATATATATATAAAGTAGTGTGGAATTAAAACTTTTCACAACAATAATCAAACTATGTATAAAATATAAAAAAGAACCAAGTCTCTTCATAATCCATCTTAGACACTCGAAATATCATAGGGTCACGACCCTTACATCAATTTGAAAAGATAACTATTGTCTATTACAAAGTCTTGTAGAAAAAGAAAACTAAAATATAAACCATGTCCTCGAACATATGAGAAATACCGATGTTCTTGAGAGAGTGCTATTCCCTAAGCTTCACTTTTTAAAAAAATCCTCACTTGCCACCTACACTTGTAGAAATAGAGAAACATGTGAAATTAGCACATTGTTTGCACTAAGTATGGTGAACATGCAAGAAAACCATGATAAAATGGACGTTTACTTTAAGATATGCCTTTCAAGCTATTTTTAGAAGAATTTTTATCATAAGCTTTCAAGAAACATATTACAAGTCAACAATCACATATAAGATATATTCAACATTCATCAAGTAAACCTTTTCATAACTTTAGACCCTCTACCTAAGGTTTCTCCAAAACTCACTTGAGTAAGAAAAGAAGAGACCGCCCATACACCCTCTTCAAGGACACCAAAGCAATCCTAGAGAAGAAACTTTGTATTAAACATAGTTCGTCAAGTAAAAATTATTCAATAAAAGCCATTTAGGAGAAAAGTAACCAATCAAGGGACTTCACATAATGGTTGAAGACCTAGGGAACTATTCCTAACACCTTTAAGTCCTGCTCTTGCCATGTTTAGGTAGTGTCCCATTCAACAAACTAAACATTGTAGAACCTATCCAATACAAGAGTGCATATCCCATATGATGAGAACAATCACTAACTGACATAGACAATACTAGCTAGGTATGGAATCCTGCGTTATAAGACCTTACACTATGGAGTGTGTTCTACTTGACAAATGTAAAACTAAGGACACATGCCATGTAAGATGTCAAAGGATTTTTGTACTCTAGTCTCATTATCAAGTAGAGATACTACCACAAGCATATACACTTAGTGATTTGCCTTTGTTCTCTTAGAGTACGTTCACAAACATAATAGTATTTGAGAAGGTACCATCTTTAAGTCCTACAAACGCATAATACCACTACCAAGCAGGGGTCCACAAGGGCTGCCAATCAAGTTTCATTAGGATAGATCATTCTTGACCTTCTTTTCATCTCCAAGGTTCCATATAAGTCGTTCATAGAATGGAACAACTTTAGGTCTACCAATCCTAGAGTTTCATTTATACATTCATTCATACACATACTTGAAAAGGGTGCCTAAGCCTACCAAGTTAAAAGTTAATAATCTATCAGTTTTCATGTATTAAGAAGGGGGACCTAAGTCTACAAATCAAGACAAAACATTATTCTATAAAGGCTCTCCATAGTCCTTAAGAAACATAAATCAACAACTAGAGAGGGATCACATTGAATCATACCATTAAAGTACCCATATAGGATGATATAGACAATACATCAACATATTCACTTCATACCTTCAAATATACCATATCATGATCATACCATATTTCACATAATAATACCGACAAGGATATGTACATTACATATATAATAATTAAACAATCTCACAATAAGTGGACCATACCAACCAATATAATTCAATATAAATTCTATCAAAAATAAAGGAATTAGGTTAACTCTCCACCTCCAATCACCATCATCACCATTCGTTAGCCTTTTAAAAAATTTCACATAACAATAGGTTTTATTAATTATAAGATGTACAAGAGTAAGCCAACAAATAATCTATACCAATGATCCCACAACATTCAATATGTATATGTATACTATGAGGCAATCTATGAACAATTCTACTATAATCAATTCATAATTCAATAGACCACAATAATTTACACATGAATTCAATAAGATTAAGCAACGATTACTCCACCTACTTTAGAGCCACAATTATGAATTTGAGGAATACATGGGACCATGAAATTTTTTATCATAAACAATCAATTAAAAATTATCACTTCATAAAACTTCAATTTAAACCTTTTTATGCAAGATCTCATGCTTTAAATTTAGAATTGGGTTTAAGGTTTTTAAGATATTTTGAAAAGCATTTGAAATTGGCTCTATGAATGAGAGAAGAATCAAGAATGAAATCACCATACATTATTGAAGTTCTATCCACGAAATAGTTTAAACCTTGCAGAATTCAAGCTTCTTCTTTTGAAGTTGAAGGTCCTTCATTGGAGAATCTTGTCTAGACACAGAATTTAAAGAGAAGGGAGAGCTTATACTTTTTTTTATTATAATTGAGGGTTTGGGTTTTTGATTTGGGTAATGAGTGTATAATGACCTAAAATCAATATAGAACACACTCCAAAAATACACAAAACACTCCAATATTAATTGGACTTTTTAAACAAGTCAAACTTAACTTATATTTTCGGAATTACAGTCGTGGAAAAACTCCGCGTCGAGGAGCTATTCCCACACAATTTTTCTAATTAAATTTTGGGAAAATGGAGTCCGCGATGCGAACCCAAAAATTGGGACTAAGGTGAACCAATTCCGAGACTCGGACTGGTTTCTTCAATGAACAACTTCTTGCTGCCTTTAACAACTTGTCTGCCAAAGGTTGGGTCCACCTCAAGGACCCCTAGGGTGGTCCTTGGGGAATCATAATTGGGAATTTTGACTATCAACATGTCCCTTTTGGTGTTAGTCTCATCTCCAATGATTTTAGACTTTAAACAACACATACATACATGCACAACATACTAGGACTCACTAGCACATACATAAGACTAGTTAATGGACGTCTTGGTCGTCCTTTGATGTTTGACTTCAAAACTCTTCAAAATTACATCTAATTCTAATATTCATTATTTTAACACTATATTAACTCATGAAATAGATTATAGGCTCTAATTTAACCTAATTCATTTTGAGGGTCGTTACATTCTCCCCCACTTAGAAATGCATTTGTCCTCGAATTACAGTACAAACAGTTAAAACACTTTCAAGAGTATAGACTCAAGACTAAAAGATCATGACCATACCACACAACACACAGTACAAATAGCTAGGAGGAACATCAACTCCACCTACAAGAGACTCAAAACACAACAAGAAAGTAGGAACAACATCTACAACTAATCATGCAATAAGACTCTATATTTCTCTTTTCACGTAGGAGGAACTTCCTTCTCCACATATCATTGTGCTTATTGACATCATATTCTTGCACATGAATGCAAATTTCTTACAAAACAAAAATTATTCAGCCTTTTCGAGAACTTCATTGTTAAACATGCTTACAAGTTTACTCATGCAACATCTAGGCAAATTACTTTAGAAGCATAACTATATGAGAGATGAAATCAATTAAGCTCATTTTACCATATAAACATAATCTCATGAAAATATGCACAATGTAAGGAGATGAATGAAGTTCATTTTTCACTTAAACTCCTAAACACATGCAACATGCTACTATAAATTTCCAACTCTCAAGCTTGAACTGGATACAAGAGAAGAGAAAAGAAAATCCATAACCTAACTATTCACCATACTCCCCCACTTAGAGGGAAACCAACAACTCAAAAGAGAATACTATAACTTTCTGGTACCTTCACCCGGATTTGCTTTAGCTTGGACATGATAGAAGCAATTCTTCTTTGGCTTATCATTATCTGGGCAATTAGGAGGACCTCTCTTGGCCTCTCTTCCTCTAGCCGCAATAGTAGGACAATCTCTCACCTCGTGATCATATTTCCAAAACCAAAGCACTCACTAGTAATGGCTAAACACTTCCAAAAAATTTTATCTCCAAAATTTGAGCAAGTAGGTTTATAAAGTTTAGTACCACCACCTCTCTCATAGTTGGCCTTAGGAGCACTAGGAACATCTTAATTTGGAGACCTCTTCTTAAATATAGGTTGACCTTTCTCATTTAATATTTCCCTCTTAGAATCTCTACCTGTCCGCCCAATTTAAGACTCTTCAATAGATTGAGTATACACCATAAGCCTACATAGAGTCAGGTAACCATGTAGCATTGTCGTACGACACTCTACCTTCACAAGTCAGAAATAGCGGTGAAGAACTTAGTCATCACATCCCTAGAGTTAGACAACAAGAATGGAGAATACTTATATATTATGGTCAATTTCAAGGAATACTTCTCAACACTCATGTTACCTTGCCTAAGGTTTATAAGATCCTCAACCTTCACCACCTTATTCTTACAGGGAAAGTATCTCTTTAAGAATGTTTCCTTAAACTCTTCCCATTCTATAGGACTCAATTCAACCGTCCTATTGTCTTATCATTGTGTTTACCACACTTGAGTAACCTCTTTCAATTGGTATAAAGCCAACTCTACTTTTTCCCTAGAAGTCACTCCATTAGCGTGGACTATCTTATAAACCTCATCTAAGAATGCTTGGGGATCCTCTCCCACCTTAGAACCAAGAAAGATAGAAGGATTCATCCTTATAAAGTCCCTCAACCAATATGTCATTGTACTTTCAAGAGCATTCATTGTAGGCCCACCTCTTTATTTGCTTGAGCTTTCATGGATAGGTCTAGGGAAACAAAAGCTCCTCTAAGCTCCTAATTATTGATATCCGAGGAAACAACCGAACCACATTACCTTGATTGACCAAAGAGACTTTTTAACATTGATGAACTTTTTATCCTTGGGGAGTTTTTCCACCTTGGGGAAACCCCTCAATCATCACTTTATCATCCACTCTCCTTGTGGGCATCCTTCTTGTATTCATATCCTATAAACACAAGACAAGAGATTAGAAAAATGTCACATCCGGGAAGCACCCGCTAGAAGTAACATGGCGTACTTGACCTCCTAGAGTTCTTATACAAGCCCATAGCTATCATTTATTGCATTGTTATATGTAAGCAAAAAATTTGAACTTTTATTAGCACATCATATGCTAAGACTTCACTTTCAATGTATGTATGTGTGTGTGTGTATATATATATATATATATAATATTATATTATATAGTTAGAATTTAAGTCTCTTTGCCATGTTAGACTCAACATCATTAGAGTACATTAGGGACATTGTCCCTTACAACATAATACATCAATACAATATTAAAATACTTTAGAGTAAACTAAACATTAGGACATCCTTGAACTTAACGATTCCTTCCCTTGAGCTTGGAATCATATATCAAGCTAATCACCATTAATGACATCCTTAAAGAATCTATGACGTACACTTTGTGTGAAGAGGTAGAGAAGAATAAAGTTAGTACAAGAATGCACTAAGTATGACAACCATGAAAAAACATGCATTTAAAAGGGACATTTTGCTTGAAAACATCCATGATGCTTTTTTGCGAAATCTTTATCATACATTGGTACAATAGCATTCATACAATTCACACACTTCATATAGGCCTATTCAATGGTCATACATGATATTAAATAACACATAGAATTTAAGGCATCTTATAATCACATTACAGTGAACACTTTTCTTCTTAATTCCTATTTCCCCCATGTAACCCTATAGTGATACTTGGTGAAATACATCACCTTAAGTCCACAAGGAAGTAATCCATACAACCCTTTCAACTCAACATACACAACCATAAGACCATTTCATATAACAAAGCACATACTTCACACATGGGTTAACATTAGTCTTTACTCACAATCCTATTCTAATTCTTCTAGTGAAATGTACATGTGAAGCCCCATAACCTCACACATACTTAGTAAACCTATCATAAGACCACAAGCCTTAACATTAACTTCATACATTAACATAGTCAACATAGACAACTTCATTCATGCCAAGCAAGACCTTCATCGTATAGTTATTAAGACCAACATTATGTATATAGTAACAAGATCACATTATATAGAATCATACCATGCACATCTTCATAATAAGTAGAAAAATATTACTATGCCATGCATAAAGTCATAACCATAATCATACACCTTAGAACACCTTCCTAGAACTTCCTATGGAGCTATTTGTGCAATGTCTAGATAGGTTCATTACTCCACCTATCCTAAGTAACCTCCCTTAGGTCACCCTAGTTAGGGTCCTAGACATTTAATTCCATTGTCCACTTTAATTTAGGAAAACTATAGCCTCAACCGACACTACAACCATGGGTGCTAAGCATGAAATTTGGTGTTGTAGAGACTTACACAAAAGGAAGGTGTTATTACCCAGCGAAGGTAGAAGATTAACACATGTACTAGCATCTTAAGTGAATTAACTTGCTATATATCATGTGGAAAGCATAGTTATGGAACTTGGAGGTACATGAGAAAACCGTCTTTATGCCAAAAATGGGCAATTATGGTTATTCACTTATGGAAACCCTATTTATGCCTATTCAGGCAATGTGGTTATCCACCTCATGAGGGTTATGGTGACCTACCTTCCTACAATGGGAAGGGACCCCCCTTATCTTCATGTTTTCTCGGTGCTAAGCTAAGTTCCCTTTATTGAAAAGCCTTTATTAACATTACCTTATAAAATTAGGATTAGCAGATTGACCCCTCATAGGATTAGATAATAGGTAATAGATGAGAGTTCATCAACCTAAATAATGTGAGAAATTCCTTCACATGGAGATAGCATATGTAATAGCACTATCTAGTTTAGGGTACTCTTGAGAACACCATTCAAGTGTCCCTCTATTGACTAGATCATCATTCATGTGTGTGTATAGATATATATATGAGCAATCCTTTCACATAACACATTAAGACCACACATTTTCATACTTCATTTCACTCATGTATAAGTGTACAAGTGCAACTATATGAGCAACCCTTTCATATAAACACGTTTAGACACAAGGCATAATCATACTTCGTCATACTATATATTTCAAATTATACAATATAATACATATTAATATCATGCTCCTACATTCATATTCATATATATAGAAACAAAACCTAGTAACTATCCAATCAAGGTACACATTTGCAATGCATAGACAAGGTCCCATACCCTTGCCTATACTAGTAGACATATCAAGTCATCCTAGTTAACGGATAAATAACATACTTCACATATATTTACCTTACATATATAATAGTAGACATTTAGGGAATAAGAGCACAACCTTTCATTAGAAACATGAACCTTTACTACATTATAAGCATGTATAATGTGCGAGTGTGTGTGTACATTTTTCAGCATGATAACATAATGGCTATAAACAACACATTGAGGTAGCTACCTATAACAACTTGAAAATCCAAGACATATTGTTAAGCCAAACATAGGTTTCATAAAGTCAATGTACTGTTTCTAAGTCCATTTTTAATGAATATAGGTCATTTAGGAGGTTTAAGAACCAAAACGCCCAAAAACGTCCATGACGTTTGAGAATTTGGTACAAAGGGATGTTAGTGTGCCTTATCCTATTTGACTAACTTTTAGGAGTAAAAAATATACAAAAATTGGTGAAAAGGTAGATAATAGGTGTTTGAGTTGTTTCATGGTTGAAATGTCCAGGTACGACTCCCCAAGGACAAACCAAGGGCCCTTGAGGAGGACCTTTGTAGTTTGATGCAACACTGCTTGGCAGTGTGCATTGACAGTACGTAAGACTTCCTGTGTGTGGATCGAAGGGGAGTTGGAGTTGATTCCACCTTCATCCCACACTTAGGCTCGTGGAAAAGGCCCCTTCACTCGTTCAACCTCTGAACTCATCGACAAAGTGCAGCGGTGCAGGCTACGGTCCGTGTGTGGGTTTATGGGGCGTCGATGCCACCATCGTCCCGTACTTAGATAATTAGAGGAATACCTTCGCCTGCACAATCTCTGACCAAGACAATGGAGTGCAAGATGGAGGGGGGGGGTTGTCTGTCGACTTACTAACGGCCCATTGATCGGGGTCTCGTCTGTGAGGGTCCTAAGTTGCTGCACATTTTTGGTTCAGTGTATTTAATTAATTAGGTGGTTTAAGGGTTAGTTGGGGAGTAAACAGAGACTAGTTATGTTGATTAAGTCCGACTCTAAATACCGTCAACCCTCATTAACCTGAACACAACTCTCAAATATACTCTCTTCCTTTTCTCTTATTTCTCTCTACATGAACTCACCATTGAATACTAGCAAGGACTTGGTTTGGGGGATGGAAAGAGACGAAGTGACCATAAAATTGTTGACAAACGTTAAGGTATGAGTTCAATTCACATGTGAGACTCTTTCTTCAAAAGGTTCCTTCAAAAATAGATTTCAAAAGTTTAGTTTTCTTATGGGTTTCATCCAATTACGAAATTAAAGTTATAAATTGAGTTATTGATGATTTACATAGGTTGTATTTAGTATATTAATATGTATTTAAACTTGTTTATGGTAATTGTTGATGGTTTGGTCTAAATTGAAGAAGATAATCCTCCATCCCTAACCCTAGTTTGTGATCTTGACCTATATTTTATTGTGATCATTCAATTGAGTTGGTTGTTGATTAGATTACTATCCTTTGGTGTTATTATGATTAAATTAAGATGAAGTATAGGCCTAAAGTTCTATTTCATGAGATGTTTTTTAGGTTACGAACTATAAAGTGAAAATTAGCCTATGTATGTTGTCTCAAGTTGGATCTAGTTTTGAATTGTGTTATAGAGATCCAATTGGCCTTGTTATATTATTGGTTATAATTGTGTGCTGATGTTACTAAACATGTTTAGTTGATTTATGAGTTGATGGCAAGACCTTGGTGGTAGACTATGAGGAAGACTTGGTAAGTCTTAGAATCTCTATCTTTACATCCAATTGTGAATAATTGTTGTGAAGTCATGATATTACATTTAAGTATGCCTTATAATAGTATTATAGGGTGGTATAATGTTTAATGGCAATGTCTTGACTATGTTGTGAGGTTGATTAAGGTGTATCTCATATAAGGATGGTGAAAACTATCAATGTGCCTTGATATACTATGAAATGCTAATGTGTTAACCTCACTGATATGAATTGTGATGAAAGGATTTATACTTGTACAACTCATATTGTTCTATTGATGATGATGATTATACAAGGGGTAGACCCTACATATTAAATGAAACTATGATTGATAATTAATGTCTTAAAGAAATTTCGAAAAGGGTCTCTAGCTTAGCACTGAGTGAATTTGTTTGAAGAGTGTCCCTGCCCACATAATGAAGGTGGGAACTCTACTTTACTCTTGAGATTGGAGACTGTAATGCATGGTGCATAAATAATTTCCCAACTATATCTCCTAATTCTTGAACTATGTTTCCCCCATAGGAATACTAGCTAGTGGATCCACGTAGTTGCTATGTTTCATCTTTTGGTACTACCTTGGCAAGTAGTCCACCTTCTTTCGGTGTAGGGTATTATGACACCAGATTCCACACTATCTTATCTGGTCAATGTCGGTTAGGGAAATATGTTCCCAAAAGGTAAAATTATTAAAAGGACTTGAACTTTAACTTGGATAACCAAAGAAGTCTACCTTGGTCTAGGTAGGGGTATGAGACTCTACCTAAACATTGCACTAATTAGCCTTGAGGGAAGTCGTAGGAAGAGGTTCTTCTATATGTTTATGTTATGATAATATATGATGTATGTATGATAACCATGGCACATTGTTGATACTATATGTTGATTAGTTCATCTATGAATATTCCTTGGGTTGTAATACTAATATATGATGAAAAGTAAACCTAAATGCATGATATGTAAAGTTGGACATTTGTCATGTTTTCTTGTTGGGGATACTTGATTGAGTAAGGTTATGGGGCTTTGCTTGGTCATTGCACTTGTTGACTTAATAAGGACTTATGAGTAGTTGTCTTGCTTATTATGATATGTTTTACTCTTATTCATTCTTGTGATATTATTCCTTGATGTTAGAGTTGTAATATCATGGTTTCAAGTATGTTGGAATAAGTATTACTTGTTGAGATAATAAGCATATTTTGTTGGTTAATATGACTCACTTGACTTTGCATTAAGTCCCTAAAGGGATAATTTGACATGTTTTGATAAAAAGTCCTTTTTAGCATGTTATGCTTGTGTATGTGCATAAGATCCCATACATAGTACATGTGGATTACTAACCCCATTTCCTTCCCTTTTCTCAAAAATTTTAGGTTCCGGTCGCTGAAGAGTTTGGAAGGCGATATTGGAAGGCTTTGATTCTTCCTTTCATCCAAGTGGGGTAGGTCCTCAACTTTTGAGAGTAATGCCATCATCTAGCTTACAGATTTTGTTATGAACTTACGACTCTTTCATTCGTTTCCTTTTTAATTGAATATTGTACTTTCGTATGACCTATGAATGGTCTTGATGGATTAATGTAAGGGATATACCCATATTGTTATATTCGTTTAGATGGTATGAGATGAGACAATCGTTGAGACTATTTCTATATTTTGTGTATATGTATGTGCATTAAAAGTAGAAGGCTATGTAACCTTCCTATACAAAGGGTCTATGTACTCAATATGAAAATATATTATGCGTATGTAGAGGTCTATGTAAACCTGTAAGTAGTGAAAATGAAAGTTTTAAATTTTTCCGCATTTTCAACCTATGAATGTAATGACATGAGACTAAGAGGCTAGTCTTAGTCCTTGAAAAGGACGAAGAAACCGGTTACGTGAGGGGGTAAACCCGGATGTGAGACCACCCTCTTACGACCACAATGCACAAGAAAGCATAGACCACATAACACAATTTAGCATATGAGGCAAGCTAACTTCATATAACACTTTAAGAGTACTAACACTACCTATTCACACAGTTAGATAGGGGTATGTAGGTAAGGTTCATCAATTCGTAACACTACATTAAGGGAAGCGCCTACACATGATCCTAACATAACCATTTACAGGCTTATAACTCTAGCAACATAACATAGATTCACAACTAGAATAGAAGACTAGGCACAAGTTACACATATAGCATGATCATCATACCCACACACTCATATATTCATAAATTTTCTTTCAAGGACATGGTCAACACATATATAATGACAATAAAGTAAACACCGCCACCATAAGTGGACCATACCACACAATAACATACAATGACAATTCCATCAACAATACTATAGAGAAGTAGATCAATTCTTACAACTCGTTTACCCTTTGATCACCTTTGATCAATACAAGTATTTCATCAACAATTCAAGTATAAGTCAGTACATAAACATACATTAACATAAGCTAAACCATACACAAATCCTTACAAGATCATGATATCAACATAGGCACTAAACTAGTTATTCCATAGAAAGTAGAAGAAGTAGGCAATCTTACAAATTTCCCAAAGCCTTGATCATCAATCATATTTTATCAATAATATACATGTTAGATAGTTGCTAATGATATATAAATCAGTATTAATCATACTTCACCCATTCTATAATTTACATCACATGACGTACATAACATTATCAATCCATAGACTAGAAGAACCTAGATCAAGTCATATTAAGCCTTCTTTATTTTGATCATAAAAGATTCATACTCAGAATTAAGCCATGATATTAACCTAAGGCATTAGCTTAAATTATACTTATATGATCGACATACTACAACAATCACCATAAAGTCAAACTCACAATAAACACATAGAAACATAGGCTAGTCTTCTTCAAACATTAATATATTGATCCACACGGGTTATTCATCAATAATTCATCATTAATATAACTAAATAACAATATACATAAGAAATTCAATCCAATAGAATAGTAATTCCATCAACATCAAGCCACGATCATAATGCCAATGCATGGGCTAAAATGAGCTTTGTAAGGGACATTGGTTCATATTTCAAATGGATTAAAATTCATGTAAAAACCAATATATTATCATAAATTCAGCATGATTAAGACTCTGAAATGTTTTTAGAAAGAACCCATGGCTAGATTGAAGAAGAAGAAGTTTGATCATGAAATCTCTTTTGTAAACTTTGAGAAGAACTCTTTAGATGGAAGATTTACGAG
The DNA here is from genome assembly GCF_036512215.1 of Solanum lycopersicum. NCBI lineage: Eukaryota > Viridiplantae > Streptophyta > Magnoliopsida > Solanales > Solanaceae > Solanum > Solanum lycopersicum. The sequence continues at coordinate 49,531,348 of NC_090800.1, forward strand.
AGATAAAGGATCACCATACGTTAATGTAGAATAAAACCTCTAAAACCTTATGAATAACACATAGTAATCCAAGCTCCAACCTGTTGTTGAGCTTCACCTTTAATGGAGGTTTCTAGAGAGAATTGGTTTTGGAGGGAAAGTCTATTTTGTGTAGAATGAATTGGGAATTGGTTGATCACGTTTTTGATCACTTAAATACACCCAAAAATAACCAAATCAATCAAGTAGGGTTAGGTTAGGACGTGGGGTGAATTTCCCTTTCACCCCATAAATAGGCAGGTGCAAGGCAGTAACTAGAAGCCCGCATCGACGGACCCAATGATGGCCCGTAGGTCCATCAACGGACCATTCGTGGCCACCGTCGTTTGGGTCTGAGGCTGTAATTTGTCTACGACTTATCTAGGCTAACTGACCATTGACGCCTCCCCATTGAAGGGGCATTTTTCTACAAATGGAGCGTCGTTTGGCTCATCAATTTATACTGCCAAGGCCACTGACAACCTCTGGGTCTTTCTTGAGGGCCTCTTTCAGGTCCCTTGGGAAATCTTACCCAAAATCTTCCAACGTAAATATACACCATAATATTTTGAAGACCTTTCATGTAAGTTTCACCCAAAATGAACACATAAGACCCATCCAAACATGCAAGGCACACTCAAGACACATATGAACGTCTCAAGGGCTAGCTTTCAAACATCTTGGACGTTTGACCTCAAAACTCATGAAATCTATACATTGCCTATAAAAATCACTATTAATTATATAAGGATCTCATATGCTCATGACATAAAAATATAGGTACGTATAGACAGATGAGGCATATAGGTGAGTAGTCGTTGAACGTGTTGGTAGTCTCTTGACGTTTGACTTCCAATTCACCATAAAATTTACTACGCTGCTTCTTTACAACCTTAGAACCCATTTTAGGACCTTAAAACATCAAGAAAAACATGTTAGAATCCAGACACCCTAACTTATTCTTGGGGTCTTACAGAAAAGAAACTTATAATGTCAATTCTATGACATGACAGAAGAATAATATAGAAAAGGAAACTTCTATCGTCCTACAGCCTCGTGCACACATATATATGTTGCAACTCACCATTGATGAACAAAACTCTACTATACGTGGCTTTTATGAGACTTTAAATCCTAAAGACTACCTCATAACCTTATACTCTAATACCAAGTTTGTAACGACCCAAGGGTATACCTTGGGAGTTACATGGTGTATTCAATCTTTTAGAGGTCTTTGAAAAGCTCTTAGACATCAATCATCTCATATATATGAAAAGTGTTGTTGAATTAAAACTTTTCACTACAATAGCCAAACTCTTTACAGAATATTATAATGAACTAAGTCTCTTCATAAGCCATTTTAGACACAAGAAATATCATAGGGTCATGTCAATAAATCAATTTGAAAAGATAAATATAGTCTATTACAAAGTGTTTTACACAAAGGAAACTAAAACATAAACCATGTCCTTGAACATATGAGGACATACCAATCTTCTTGAAAGAATTCTATTTTCCAAGTTTCAGTTCTAAGAGAATCCTTACTTTCCATCTTCACTTGTAGAAATAGAGATAAACATATGGAACTATCACGTGGAATGCACTATGTATACTAAACATGCAAGAGACCCATGGTAAAACGAACATTTAATTTCAAATATGCTTTTCATGCTATTTTTGAGGAGAACACTTTACCATAAGGTTTCAAGAAACATAATACAAGTCAACAATCACATATAACACATATTCCACATTAATTAAGTAAACCTTTTCCTCACTTTAGACCCTTTACAGAAGGTTTCTCTAAGACTAACTTGAATAATACAAGAAGAAACCACCCATACACCCTCTTCAAGCACACTTAAGCAATCCTCAAAGCTACCATAGATTGGAAACTTTATATGCAACATAGTTTGTTAAGTAAATAATATTAATTTAAAGCCATTTAAGAGACAAAGAACCAATTAAGGGACTTCACATAATGGTCTTAGAAGACCCGAGGGACTCAACCTAGCACCTGCAAGGCCTAGGGACTCAACCTAGCACCTGCAAGGCCTACTTTTGGCATGTGTAGGTAGCGTCCCATTCCACTATGTACACATTGTAGAATATATCCAATACTATTTTGCACATCCCTTATGATGAGAATAGTCACTAGCCAACGTGTACCATACTAACTAGGCATGGAATCCGATGTCATAAGAGTCCACACCATGGACGGTGTTATACTTGCAAAAGGTAGAATTAAGGACACATCTCTAGTAGGCACATTGTTTAAGGGATATCAATGGTTTCTTTAAACTCTAGTCTCATTCTCAAGTAGAACTACTACCACAAGCATATCCACTTCGTGCGTTGACTTTCTTCTCATAGACTAAATTTTTCACATAATAGTTTTTGAAAAGATACCATCTGTAAGTCCTACAAACTCATAGTACCATTACTAAGAAGGGATTTACAAGGCTACTTTTCCCAATAAAGGTTAATTAGTATAGCTCATTCTAAAACATCTGTTCATATTTAAGGTTTCATTTATGTCTTTCATAAAAGGGCACATACATTAGGTCTACCGATCCTAGAATTCTATTTATATATTCATTCATATACACACATGACAGTGTGCTTAAGCCTACCAAATAAAGATCTCATAATCCATATGTTTTCATGTATCTAGAAGAGGGACCTAAGTCTACTAATCAAGACATAACATCATTCTATAAAGGCTCTCCCTTGTCCATAATCATCCTAAATCAACAACTCGAGAGGAAATGCATTCAATAATACCATTATAGCACACATATAGGATCATATAGACAATACATGAGCACCTTATCTTTATACCTTCACATATACCATATCATGATCATACCATATTTCACATAATAATGCCGACAAGGCTATGTTCATAATATACATAATAATGAAACACCACCATCATAAGTAGACCATACTAATCATTACAATTAATATCAATTCTATAAAAAATAAAGTAATTAGGTGAAATCACAACCTTATAATCACTATCATCACCATTACTTAGCCTTTGAATAATTTCACATAACTATATGGCTTACCAATGATAATAGACACAAGACTAAGCCAACAATCAATCCATATCAATGATCCACCAACATTCAATATAGATATCAATACAATAAGGTAAGCTGTGAACAATTCTACCATATTCAATACATAATTCAATAGCCCACAATAGTCTACACATGGATTCAATAAGATTAAGACGTGATCACTTGACCCACTTTAGAGCAAAAATTTAGGAATTCAAGGAATACATGGTATATGGAATTTTATCATCGTAAAACCATCAATTAAAATTTATTACTCCCTAAAACATCAATCAAACCTTTGTATGCAAGAACCCTTGCTTAGAATTCGATATAGGGTTTTAGGATTTTTGAGATCTTTTGAAAAGCCTTCGAAATTGACTCCTTGAATGAGAGAAGATTGAAAGATGAAATCACCATACCTTATCAAAGTTCTATCCACGAAATTAGGGTTGAAATATTGGATAATTTGACCTTCTTTCTTGGAACTTGAAGGTCCTTCAATGAAGATCTTGAATAGAGAGAAAATTTAGAGAGAACAAAGATCTTATAATATTTTTTATTCCAATTGAGGGTTAGGATTTTTGATTTGGGTAATGGGTGTATAAAGAACAAAAATAAATACATAATACACCAAAAAATATCCAAAGCACCCCTACGTTAATTGGACCTCTTTAAGCAAGTCAAACTTAACTTAAATTTTTAGAATTATCGCCGGGAAACAACTCCACATTGCGGAGGATTTTTAGAATCAAATTTCGGTAAAGTAGATGTGACACGGACTAAAAATGTGGCCTACGGTGAACCAAGTCAGCAACTCGGACTGATCTCAAACATACAACTTCTTGCTGCCTTGGCAGCTTGTTGGACAATGGTTGGGTCCTTCTCAAGGACCCCTAGGGTAGTCCTTGGGGAGTCGTAACCAGACGTTACGAATTGTAACACGTCCTCTTGGTTTTAGGGTTGTCCCCACTGATTTTAGAATCCAAATAACACATAAAAACATGCATAACATACTAGGACACACTAGCACACATAAGACTAGTTTTCGGACGTCTTGGTCGTCCTTTGACGTTTGACTTCCAAACTTCAAACTGACTTCTTATGCTATATTCTTTATTTTTAATACTTTATTACATATAAAACACATTATAGGATCTAATTTAACCTAATTTATTTTGACGGTTGTTACATGGAACCCCACTTAGCAAAATTTTTGTCCTCGAATGACACTTTAAACACTTCAAACACTTTCAAGAGTAGAGACTAACGACTAGAAGCTCATGACCATACCGCATAACAAACAATACATATATCTAGGATGAACATAAACTCCACATACAAGAGACGCAAAACAAAACAAGAAAGTAGGAAATACATCTACAAATTATCATGCAATAAGACTCGCCATTTCTTATTTCACATAGGAGGAACTTCCTTCTCCACATACCATCATGCTTATTGAAAACATGTTATTTCACATGGATGCCAATTCTTATAAAACACAATTATTTAACCTTTTCAAGAACTTCATTGTTGAAAATACTTACAAGTTTACTCATGCAACATCTAGGGAAATTACTATATAGGCATAACTATTGAGAGATGAAGTAAGTCTTAGGACTTAATCCATCACATTATATCTAGATCCTAGGTTCCAAGATGAGATTGCCCTTTCATCATAGAACGAATATCATGTGAGAATGGATCTTTCATATCATAGTCGTATATTGTTCATGAGAATAATTGTAATGACAAGGAGCACCCCCTAGAAGTTACCAGCGTCGACGACCTCTCGGAGGTCTTGGACAATCCTCTTCGTATTCATTCATTGCATTAACATAGAAATTTGGTGGAAAATTAAAGATTTCTCATAGAACATAAAGTGCTAGAACATCACTTCATATATAGTAAAATATCAAAAATACATATTTAGACTCTAAGTCTCCTTTGCCATCTTAGACTCCATTATCAATATAGGGACACGACCCTTAACAACATATAATAATATCTAAAATATTGCATAAACATTGAATAAGATCTTGGCATAGGAAATGTTTGAATCTTAAGGATCCATTTTTGAGCTTGAGAAACATCTATCAATCATTCACTTTAAGAGACATCGCTAGCCATCACCAACTATACTTTATGTAAAAAGATGAAGCAGAATGATATTAGTACTAGAATGCACTAACTATGATAGCCATGAAAAAATATGAGTTAAAGAGGACATTTAGTTAGAATTCATGCAACATGATTTATAGTAAAACTTCTTGAACATTGATTCAATAAGCACAATATAGTTCACACACTTCATAAAGACATGGATATCACTCATAAAAATACTTAAAGCCATTTACTCACATTTAAGGACCATTTATTAAGGCAAAATTTACACACAAGAACCATCAACTAAGACAACCTCCACATCTCACTAGTGCAATGTAAGAACAACATCCCATACTACTACTCATACCAAGTTATCCTAGTAAGTCATCCTAGACTTGGGCACATCACAATCATTAAGATACCACACATGCATTTAACCTTCAAGATAAAAGAAACATACTTCATTAATAGTCACATAAGAACTTTTTTATTCATTTCATTTTTGTCATAATTCATTTAGTTCATATCAAAGGTAAACCACCCGTGCAACTCCTTCACAAGCTTACTTGTACAATGTACACATGGAGTCCCATACCCCTGCATATATAAAGCCAACCCATTTAGAAGTCATAAGTGTAATTCACATGCATCATCATAATTAATAACTTGATATAACTGAAGTCAACCTTGATATCTGTTCATATTTACATAAATGAACCATAAACCTTATTTTATAAAGAAACCTCATCATTACTTCCCTTTGAGTCCACTTGTGCAATGTATAAGTAGGGTCAATAGTCTTACCTACACTAAGTAGTCTTTCATTCAATTATGAAATAATTCATAATCTTATCTTAGTTCATTTACTTAACTTTAGGGATGCTTAGCCGTAACAAACATAGACCATGCGAGCTACGGGGAATTCAGTGTCATTTGACCCCACACCCAATAAATGCATTCTATTTGCCAAGGTAGAACCATACATAATATCTATCTAGGTGGATCCAGTAGCTATATCCTATGGAGGAACATACTTAAGGGATAGTGAGATTACTTCTAGAAACCCTACCTATTGCATTAGCGGAAAGGCTTCCATCTCATGAGTATCACTTGGATCACCCAACCTATTTCATTAGCGGGAGAGTCTTTTCCTTATTGTACATGTCCACTCGGTGGTAAGGTTAAACTCCCTTTTAATATATATAAGACATTACAAATCATTTATTTAATAAGATTAGGATTTAAGGACTTTCTCCTTCATACATTATATAGATCAAAGGTTTCGAAGATGAGAATCTACTTTCATCGTAGAACCTAAATTATGTGAGAATGTACTTTCACATAATTTTACCATTCTTATGTTGATGTGTATGTGTGCATATATGTGAGAAATACTTTCACATAATACCTCTAGACAACACATGCTCATAATTCATTCATCCTATACTTTACATGTATAGTGATAAATAATGGTGTATAAGAGAACTATCCTTTCAATTGACATCATGAATCTACCTACTCATATTATGCATGAGAGTATGTGTATTCCAATTGGTTATCATGATCATATAATAGGATAACCTAGTTACTTAGGACACCACCCTTCATATGATCATATTAAATATTCATCTCCCTCAAGTCATAAAAAACTCATACATGTAGAGTATTAGGGACTATAGACCACACACCCACATTATATAACAGGAGACAAGAACATAATCATCATTAGAATAGAAGACTCTAAGCATGCATAAGACTACAGATTCATCTAGGGGTACATAAGTAGAGGGTCATTCTAGAATGGCATTCATCCACACTAACATACCGGCCATCTAACCCTAACGTCATCATTCACATATATGAAACATCATCAATACACCTAGAGCTTGATACTAGATTTGGAGACTACACAACTCCTTCAAAAACAAGATAATAATCACATTGAATTACTTTACATCTATTGCCTTCAAGGACATGATCACATCACATAAGGATAGACAGGATTGTACCACCGCCACAATAAGTGGACAATATCACACAATGTCAACCCCGAGACTACAAATAGAAATTCAGGTCAACTAAAAAATTCTCCTAGTTTCGATCACCGTTAAAAAGTTCTAAGCAATTAAATAATTTGTTGACATAGATAACATTAAAATTAAGAAAAAAAACATAACTGAATCATAATTTCATCATCATCTAAAAAACATCACAACACTCACAGTATATAACAACTTAAGAAATTAGGAGGATCATAGGTTGTTTATGAAATTGGATTGAAATTAATCATAAAAATAATGATTAATCATAATTACATCATTAGAATGTCTTTGAAAAACGTTCGACAATGAACTCATGGTTGGATTGAAAGATATGATTTTTTACCCTTAAATCATGTTCAAAAACCATTGAAAGAACTTCTTCAATTAAAGTCTAACTAAGGATCAAGGGTTACCATACCTTAATACAATAAAATCCCACGAAAACTTGAATAAGAAACCATTAGAATCCATCCCCTTTCTTATTCTTGAGCTTGATATCCAATGGAGGTTCTAGAGAGGGTTTGTTTTTATAGGGAAAGGTTTGATTTGATGAAAGAATTCTAAATTGGGGTTTAAACATTTTAGCTAATTTAGAATTAAAAAAATAACCAAAATAACCTTCCACCTTTTCATTGGAACGCGGGGTGAATTTACCAATTCAGCCCTAGCTTGGCAGTGCAAACAATAATGTTGCAGGCCTCAATCAACATGGGCATGGAACAGGTTGTCATTTGACTGACATGCCATCCTACTTCTCCTTCGTTTGTGACAGAGACACCACATTTTAAGGGCTGAAATCCCACATCTATGTGTGGATTAACGCCCCCAATCAACAGGGCATCGACCAATTTAAGGGGCATCGATTGCCACGAATCATTTGGACACTGCCTAGGCAGTCTTTGGCCAGCCTTTGGATCCTTCTTAAGTACCCTTTGGATGGTCCATGGGGAGATGTGCTCACACGTTTCAACCCTTAATACGTTCATGTACATTTTAGGGTCCTATACTCTCATTTTAGGCACCAAACAACATACAAAACATGCAAAGACACACTATAACACACTAGCACGTCTAACGACTAGCTTTCGAACGTCTCGATCGTTCTTTGACATTCGACTTCCAAACCTATATAAAACAACTATAAAAGCTGTAAAACACTTTATTAACATGTTATTAACTTTTTATTCTACATGTGAGACTCTATACACGTTAGATCATTTTGAGGGTCTTGAAAATTACCTTCAACTCAACATAACAATACTACCATAGTAATATCACATTATTCAGGTTCATATCATCATGGTCATTTACATTTCATGCATAATAGTATGTAGAGGTGCATATGAGAACTAGACATTCAATTGAATCCATAAATACATTATATTCATAATTATGCATGGAATGTTTGTGTAGATACTTTTCCTCACAATGACATAATAGCAAGAATATCATCTTTAGAGGAACTTCCCTTCAAAAGGGATTGAACACCGTCATAATATCCCAAGTCCTACTGAATCAACATATATAACATTTAAGGATCTTATACCACATACCCAACCTTTATCATTGTAGACATGGATGGATTTATCATACAAGTAGGTCATTAACATAATGTATAGAATCATACAATAACCTAGGGGATTTTGTGGGTAGGATCTTCCACAATAGCACCTCATGCAACACACAAATAGAACATACCATGTTCATATCCCATTCGTCATGTTCACAACATATCATACATAGTCATTTCTAGGGTTGTAGGGAAGAAAGACATTGCCACAACATTGCAATTTATATTAACAAGTAGCACCTCCACTATAAGTGGATCAAAGCAATCAACCAATGGCTACTTAATAAGTAGTTACTTCCACCACAAGAGGATCAACAACTCAAGAGAAGAATACTAACCAATTGAATACCTTCATTATTAACCTTTAATGGCTTCCTTCAGGATTTACCATCACTTCTTTATATTATTACATTTTATAACATAATATGACAAAAAATAATGAATTCTAAAAGAACATACTAAACTACATAACCTTCAATCATCATTCAATACAAGTTAAGGATAAAGGTTGAGAAAAGAGGAATATTCATGGGTCTTTAGAGAATTAGATGAAAAACATAATCAATACTTAAACTTATACATAAACATTCATATTAAATCATAATTAATCCATTTTACATCAGTAGAAACAATTTTGTAAAGAAACCCACGAAATTGAATTAAAACCTAGAATTTAGGGAATGAACAATTTGAAGGGCTTCTTGGTGAAGCTAACGTGTAATAAAAACTCCAATACCTTATCCTTAGATTCCCCATGAATTTAGTATGAAAATCTCCTATCATCAAGTCCTTGTTAATCTCCATCCACGTTCTTCAATGGAGGTTTGTAGAAGACTTTTTGGAGGGAAAAGAAATTGAGTTTAGGTTTGGGGGTGATATAAGTTTATATAGTCCATTAATATACCACCTAACTAACCTCTTTTAAACAATAATTAATAACAAATTAAAACCATAACCCTAAACTTAAATGAAATTTTCACAAAACTTTCAGCATCTATGTAACGACCCACAAGTACAATCTAGAAGTTAGGGCATTCTTGGATCGTTTCACAGTGTACTTGACCTCTTGAATGTCTTGTACAAGCCCTTTCGAACAATTCATTGCATAAAAATATATGAGCAGTGGTTCAGACTTGAAACTTTTCACAACATTCGACTAATACTTCAAAATACCTTTCATTGGAAATCATAGGAAATACTAAATCTCATCTCATCAAATCTTAAACTCAAGAATACTTGGGACACAACCCATACATCAAAATATAAGAATACTAGGTCTATTACAATGCTTTAATAAAAGAAGTGTTAATATATTTATGTCGAATCAAGGGAGGATATACTTCAACTTCGTTTGAAAAGGTCCTACATTCCAAGCTTTATCCAAGATACTTCTCACCTACTAGCCATTATGTTAGATATAGACGAAAAGTTTGGAATTAGTACAATGCATGTACTAAGTATGACATAATGTATAAAACCGTGAGAAACAAACATTTTGTATCGAATATGCTCTTTTTATTAGAACATCATATCATACTGTATAAGAACCACATGTCAAATAAAAACATCAAGAACACATCAAAAATATAAACATGAGCCTTCCTACCAAAGGTGATTCTAAGACCCTCTTGACTGAGTTATGAAAGGATCTCCCATAAAATTCTCTCACATACACCTAAGAGATTCTTTAGAATATCTATGATAAGATTATTCCCATTTCATTAATCAAACTCTCTATCTAGAATTACTGTAAGAGATACATAAGTAAGACAAGTAGAGAACGCCTTACACTATCTTCTTCCCAACCAATGTAATCCTCAAAGCTACTCTAGATACCCACCTTTTTATTAACACTCCTTTACTTAAGTCACTATGTTTATTAGATCATTTAGGAGACATTCGACATTCAAAGACTTTCATTTAATGGACTTGGAGAAGACCTAGTAAACCTACATACTAAAATCTTCAAAGCCTATATGTTTAATATCTAGATAGCGTCCCATTCCACTACCTAAACTTTATAGAACTTCTGCAACACTAGATTGCATCCAACATGATGAGAATGGGCAATAACCGACATAGACCACACTAGCTTTGTACGGAATCCTGAGTCATGAACCTACTTTGATGTAGGGTATTATATTTGCCAATGATAGAACATGGACACATCCCATATAGGCACATGGTTAAGGAATATTAAGTGTTTTCTTTTTACTCTAGTCTCATATGAGGAACTTTCACTCCCGAAGGATACTCACTTGGTGCTAGCCTTTGTTCTCATAGAGTAGTTAAATCACAATACCAAGGATGGGTCCACTAGGGCTACCATACAATGGCCTAAAAGGGATAGCACAATGATTTTCCTAAGAATGATTTCATCCAGTTCCAACAAGTCATTCCCAAGTCCACCATTCACACAAGAAGGGTACAATTCCAAGTAATTGACCCTCTTAACTATGTTCAAGGTCACATTCCAATCACACATATTCAACATGACCAAGGTGTGTAAACAATTTAACTTGAGAGTTGATATCTATAAACTTTATGTATCAAGTAAGGGACACAAGTGTACCAAACAAGAAACCTATTAATTATCATATTAACACATGTACAATAGCAATCAAGTAGCATATAGTGTCAACAAAGTATACTCAGAAGTGACTCTACACACTAACCTAGAGCACAAATATTATCCAATCACAAGACTCATTTACCAAATTAGGAAGAATAATTCATCAACCTTAAGAACCCTCACATAAGGACATATTCATAGTCTTACATGATCACCTAACATCAATAGAAGAACATATATTTTCACCTCACTCACATACATATAGATATTATCATACTTGATATGAATCAACTACAAAAGATACAATATTATAATCAAGTAACACGAACAAGGCCATGTTCATCATAGTTCATAAAGTATTGCACCCAAAGCCAAATTATTCACATGTATGACACATAAGCAACGCCACCATAAGTGGACTATACAAAACATCATCACAATTCAAGACTTATACTACAATAAATAGAGAATTAGGTCAAATTACCCCCAATCCATCATCAACACCAACAATCCTTTGGCCATTGCAACCAAACCAATACACACATGAACAAACCAATCGAACAATTACAATATAAAATTGGACTATCCAGATAAAATATAGAATTCATCATATTAAGGCAGCCTCTGCACAATTCTAGCACAATTCATTCATATATCAGTAGTCCAGCACAATCTACATAGGAATCTAATACAATTGAGGCATAATCAATGAACCCATAAAAGAGTAAAAATAGGAATTCATGGGTTAATAGAGTTTGTAACTTGAAATCATTGAATTAACATCAATCAAACCATAAAACGCCGTTTTAAAAAAATTTATGCAATAACCCATGGCTAGAAATCAAAAGAAGAAGGTTTCATGTTTTTATAATCTTTGAAAATTCATTAGAACATGGATCGATGAATAGAAGAGGTTTTCAGGATGAAAAACATACCTTTACTGAAGAAAAACTCATGAAAGTGGCTCGAGAAATTTGGAAAAATCAGTCTTCTTCCTTGGAGCTTCAAAGCTTCAACAATGGAGGTTTTTGAGGGAGTAAATGGAAAGGTTTTTTTTTGAGTTTAAGGTTTAGCTTTGATTGGTGATTTATGGGGTTTAAAAAGGTTCAATAACCGTCATTAAATTATTTGGAAATCAACCAAAAGACCCCTGCACTTAAAGTACAATTTAACCAATTCAAATTTGACTGAAGAACGACGCGACCAAATTTGGGATCTTACTGCGCGTGGCGGAGGAATTTAAAAATTCTTATTTTTGGAAAATTTTGGAAAAAAATGGTTTGTGTCGGCCCCACGTCATAGGGGAAAATTCTTCCATCCTTGTGCCAGCTATGCGAGGTGCAGCCACTGCCATATCTTGGCTCGCACAACAACTTACATTTACCATGTTTTGGTCTTTAGGACATTTAGGCTTGTCCCCGGGGCGTCATTCTCATACTTTTCAATCCTTTACATTTAAGTCTATGCCTAGGAACTATCAAAATTCAATTTCACCCTCAAGAAATTCTCCTAAAACTTCACCAAAAAACACTACAACACACTAGTTCAACTTCGACTAATTTTCAGACGTCTTGGACGTTTAACGTCCAAACACTTCCAAAATCTTCTAACATTACACATTGACGTTAAACACTATTATAAAATATATTAGGACTTTAGACCCTTATGACACATATGTTAGACTCTAGTTTTACCTAGTTCATTTTTAGAGACGTTACATTCTCCCCTACTTGGACAACATTCATCCTCGAATAACACTTGCTTCATTTTAGACACTATCAAATGATAAGAACTCAAAACTAGCAGCACATGACCATACCATACAATACATAATGCATACATATAGACGAAACATTAATTTCATATAATCAAGAGATTCACAACACAAGAAGAAGCTAGATATAAATCTATGACTCATCATGCCATAAGACTCACATTCCTAATTTCTTATGGAAGAAACTTATCCTCTAAACCTCATCATGCACATATACAGAAATTCTAAACAACTAAAATAGCAGTTTATTCATTCTTTACAAAATCATCACAGTGACCTAAAATTCCTTACTGTGATCATGTTCAAATTTCAAAAAAAGCAACATTCAGACAATTTATGATAAAAGCATGACAATACGAGAGACAAATTTATATAATCTCATTTTACAATATAAACATACATTCATGAAATGGACAATGTAAGGAATCAGTGAAATTCAATTTCAACTAGACTCTTAAACACAATGAAACATGCAACATGTTACTATGACCATCTAGCTCAACTAATAATTATACTCCCCCTCTTAGATAAAACTCATAACCAAAAAAGACAATATTACGATTTACCAACATAATCCTCATCTGACTTTGATATTTTAGTCCGGAGAGCATAATTGGAGCATCACCTTCCGGAGAACTAGGAAGAATTGCTTGCTCTCACTTCTTCTAGATGCAATTATACGACAATCCCTTTTCTTATGATCATCCTTGCAACAACCAAAGAAACTACTGGTACTGGATAGACATTTTCCATAGTGATTCTTCGCACAATTAGAACAAGTAGGCTTACCAAGTTGAGAACCACTACCACTTTCAAGCTTGATTTTGGGAGCAATGTGCCCCTGTTCATGTTTCTAGTAATCCTCTTAAGTTTTGACTCTTCTTATGACATTCGAGTTTACCCCCTAGAGTAACTGACGTTGTCGTCCTTTTGAAGGACTAAGACTAGACTCTTAGTTTTATGTCATTACATTCATAGGTTGAAAAATGAAGAAAAATTTAAATCTTTGAGTATCACTACTTTGAGGTTTAAATAGACCTCTACATACACATAATATATATTCATATCGAGTATACATAGACCCTTCATATAGAAAGGTTACACAACCTTCTTATTTTATTGTACATACATATATAAGATTATATAAATAGTCTCAATGATTGTGTTATCTCGTACCATCTAAACGGATATCACAATATGGGCATAGCCCTTACATCAATTCAACAAGACCATGTATAGGTCATACAAAAGTACAATTTTCGAATAACAAGGAAAGATATGATAGAGTCAATAAGGTCATAAAAAATCCAAAGCTAGAAGATGTCATTGTACTAGAAAGTTGAGGACCTACCCTACTTGGATGAAAGGAAGAATCCAAGCCTTCACAATGTCGCCTCCCAAACTTCTCAACAACCGGAACCTAAAATGTTTGGAAAAAGGGAAGAAAATGGGGTTAGTACTCCACATGTGCCAAGTATGAGATCTTATGCACACACACAAGCAAAACATGCTAAAAGGTACTTTTTATCAAAACATGCCACTTTACCCCTTTAAGGACTAAATGTAAAGTCAAGTAAGTCATATCAATCAACCAACATGCTTGGTATCATAGGAGTAATACTTATCCCAAAATACTTGAGACCATGATTTAATAAAACACTAACATCAAGGAATAATATCACAAGAATGAATAAGAGTTAAAGACATCATAATAAGCTAGACAACAACTCACAAGTCCTTATCAAGTAAACAAGTGCAATGAGCAAGCAAATCCTTAACTAGAAAACATGACCAATGTCCAACTTTACATATCGTGGCATTTAGGCTTGAATTTCATCGTATATTATCATTATAATCCAAGGCATATTCATAAATGAACTAATCAATATATAGTATCAACAATGTTCCATGGTCATCATATATACATTATATATTATCATAACATAAACATATAAGAACCTTCTTCTAAGACTCTCCTCAAGGCTAACTAGTGCAATGTCTAGGTAGAGTCCCATAGCCTACCTAGACTAAGCTAGACAGCTTAGGTTATCCAAGTTAGGTCTCATGTCCTTTACTTAAGTTTACATTATGGGAACATCTTTCCCTAACCGACATAGACCACATGAGCTAGTGTGGAATCTTTGTGTCATAAAACCCTACACCAAAAATAGGCGGACTACTTGCCAAGGTAGTACCAAAACATGAAACATAGCAACTACATAGATCCACTAGCTAGTATTCCTATGGCAAAAACTTAGTTCAAGAACTAGGAGATTTAGTTGGGTCCCTATTTATGCCCCATGCATTATAGTCTCCAATCTCAAGAGTAATATAGTGTTGCTACCTTTCCTATGTGGGATAGGACACTTCTCTATCTAGTTTAGTTGGTGCTAAGATAGAGTCACTTTTTTGAAATTTCGTTAAGCCTTTAATTATGAATTATAACTTAATTTAGTCCATAGGGTCTATCTCTTGTATAATCATAATCATCAATAGCTCAATAAGAATTGTATGAGTATAAGTCCTGTCATCACAATTCATATAAGTGAGGTTAAAACTTTAGCATTTCATAACATATTAAGGCACATTGATAGTTTTCACCATACTTATAGCACATACACCTTAATTAACTTCACAACATAGTCAAGACATTTCAATTCAACATCGTACCACCCTATAATACTAGTATAAGGCATACTCTAATGTAATATCATGACTGAACAATAGTTAATCACAATTAGAAGTAATGATAGAGATTCTAAGACTCACCAAGTCTTCCTCATAGTGTATCATCAAAGTCTTACCATAAACCCATAACTCAACCCAACATGGGGAGTAAATGATCACACAGTGATAACCAATAAGATAACAAGGCCAATTGCATCTCTATAACACATTTCATCTTTAGATCACAACTTTAGATGAGGTACATAGGCTAATTTCACATTATAATTCATAACCCTAAATCACATATCAAGAACTAGAATGATAGTCCTATAAATAATATCAATTTAATCATAATAAAAGCATAGGATAGTAATCCAATAAACATCCAACACAATTGAATGATCACAATACAATATAGGTCAAGATCACTATCTAGGGTTAGGGATAGAGGACAATACTCTTCAATGTATACCAAACCATTAAAAATTACCATAAAAATGTTGAAATAAATGTTAATATACTCAATATAACATTAATAATTCATTAACAATGCAATCCATAACTTCAATTTCGTAATTTAATAAAACCCATAAGGAAACTCAATTTTTTGATATCTATTTTGAAGGAACCTTTGAGGAAAGGATCTCATAGGTGAATAGAACCCATACCCTAATATTTCTCAACAATTTGATGAAGAATCAACCCTTTTCCTGCCCCAAATTCACCTTCCAAGGTAAGCATCTATGGATTCTTCCAATTAGAATGAGAAAGAAGAGAGAAGGAAGAGTGTATTTATAGTAGGACTTAATCAACTTAATTAGTATACCTTTAATTCTCAACTAACCCCTAAACCACTTATTTAATTAAATTAATTTAATTTAAAATGTGCAGGAATTTGCAGACCCCATCTATGATACCTCGATCGATGGATCGTTGGTCCATCGATGGTCAGTGCTACATATATGTAAGTTCGATCATAGACTAGTGGAGGCAGGGCCTTTCTCCATTTTTCTAAGTGTAGGACTACGGTGTCATCGACGGCCCGTTGATCCACACACGGACCGTAGCCTGAACCTCTGCACTCCGTTGATGATTCCATAGGATGTGCATATGAAGGGACCTTCTCAACTATCCTAAGGGTGGGACAAAGGTGGCATCGATGCCCCGTCAATCCACACATGGGACGTCGTCTGTCCCGTCAATGCACACTTCCAGGCAGTGCCACATCAAACTATAAGGGACCTCCTCAAGGGCCCTTGGTTGGTCCTTGGGGAGTCGTACCTGGATGTTTCAACCATGAAACAACTCAAAGACCTATTAGCTACCTTTCCACAAACGTTCATACAATTCCGACTGCTAAAACTTAGTTAAGTAGGCTTAGACACACTATCTTCCCTTTGAACCAACTTCGGGGACATTTTGGACATTTTGGTTCTTAAATCTCC
This sequence comes from Solanum lycopersicum, assembly GCF_036512215.1. Taxonomy (NCBI): domain Eukaryota; kingdom Viridiplantae; phylum Streptophyta; class Magnoliopsida; order Solanales; family Solanaceae; genus Solanum; species Solanum lycopersicum. The sequence goes on from NC_090800.1 coordinate 49,548,610, forward strand.
TAATTGACCTATATTCATTAAAAGTAGACTTAGAAAAAGTGTTTAGACTTTATGACACCTATTATAGGCTTTACAATGAGTCTTGGATTATCAAGGTGTTATACTTCTTCAGATTGATCATACACCATAAATCTAGAAAAGTTCATGTCATTATGGAGCACGAACACACGACATTCTTCTTTCACAAGGTCAACAACACCGGTCACCAACCTACTCATCTCATACCTTGGGTTAGACAACAAGGATGGAATAAACTTAGACAACATGGTGTACTTCAAAGAATACTCTTCAACACTCATGTCACCTTGTCTAAGGTTAATCAACTTCTTAACATGAACCTCTTTCTTCTCACGGGGAATGTACTTTCTTAAGAAATCCTCCTTTAACTCTTCCTATTCTATGGGACCTGACGCAACCGACCTATTATCATTCCATTGAGTGTAGCACACTTGAGAAAACTCCCTCAATTGGTACGATGTTAACTCTGCTTTCTCCCTCGAATTCACCCCCATGGCACTAAAAACCATATAGGAACTCTTGAGGATCCTCTCCCACCTTAGATCCAAGAAAAATACGAGGTTTCATCATCACAAAGTCCCTCAACCTAAAGGTCATGGTACTCTCAATAACATTCACTCTAGTCTCTACATCCCTAGTCACATGAGTGGTGATGGCTCAGGCTAAAACCAGTAGAGCCTCTCTAATATCCCATTAGTCATGTCCGGGGAACCACCAAAACCTCATCCTCTTTCTCCACTAAAGGAAATTGACCCTCTTGAGGAACTTGCACTCCTTGTGGAACTTGTCCATTTTGGCGGAGGAAGTCCTTCATCAATCACATCCTTATCAACTTTTAAAGATGGTTTCCTCCTTGTATTCATCTCGTATAAACATAAGAGAAAACCATAAAGAAAGGACATATCATAACCTTTAATATCTAAAACATGATACAAGAGTAGAAAGAGGGGAAACTCTATTGTCCTATATCCTTTTGGTCATAGGTGTGTCTCCACTCACACAAATGAACAAGATTCTACTAGACATGACTTGTTGAGAGTTTAGAATTTGTAAAACTACTTTCAAAACATATGCTCTGATACCATGTTTGTAAAAAACCACAAGTACACCCTAGAAGTTAAGGAATTCTTCGATCGTCACACGGCGTACTTGACCTCTCGCAGGTCTTGTACAATCCCTTTAGTACCAATCATTGCATAAACATATATGAAAACTAGTGATGAATTTAAACTTATCACAACATTTGAATAGTGCTTCAAAATACCTTTCATTGAAAATCATAGAAAATATCAAGCCTCATCTCATCAAATCTTAGACTTAAGAATATGTGGGGCACGAGCCATACATCAATATATAACAATACTAGGTCTATTACAATGCTTTGATAAAAGAAGTGTAAAGATATTTATGTCCTAGAATGAAGGGAAGATATACTTCAACTTTAATCGAAAGGATCAAAGATTACAAGCTTTAATCTAAGATACATCTCACCTTCTAACCACACCTTTAGATATAGTCAAAAATAATTAAATTAGTACAATGCATATACTAAGTATGTAATAATGCATAGAATCACTTGAAAATTTATATCGAATATGCACTAGTAAAACTTCATATCATAATGTATAAGAACCACACATCACGGAGAACATCAAGAACACATCAAAACATATAGACATGAGACCCTCCTACCAAAGGTGATTCAAACTCGCTTGAGTGAGTTATGAAAGGATCACCCATGCAATTCTTTTATAGACACCTAAGAGATCATTTAAACAATCTATGACCAGATTATTCCCATTTGATTAAACAAACTCTATACCTAGACTGACTCTAAGACTCACCTAAGTAAGACAAGAAGAGAACGTCATACACCCTCTTTGTTCCTACCAAAGGATCCTCATAACTACTCTAGATAAACACCTTTTCATTAACATTCCTTTACTCAAGTCACTATGTTTATTAGATCATTTAAAAGACATTCAAAATTCCAGGACTTTCATATAATGGCCTTTGAGAATACCTAGGGAACCAACATACTAACATTTTCATAGCCTATTCGTGCAATGACAAGATAACGTCCAATTCCACTACCTAAAATTCATAGGACTTCTCCAACACTAGCATGCATCCCACATGATGAGAATAGGAAATAACTGACATAGACCATACTATATTTGTATGGAATCCTGGGTCATGAACCTACTCCAATATAGGGTTTTCTACTTGCTAATGATAAAACTTGGAAACATCCCATATAGACACATGGTTAAGAAGTATCAAGGGTTTTCTTTGTTCTCTAGTCTCATTTAATTAGAGGTCACTCCCCAAGCAAACTCACTCGGTGCTAGCCTTTGTTCTCATCGAGAAATTCAATCACAATACCAGGGATGGGTCCACTAGGGCTAATATATATTGGCCTAAAACAGATAGCTCAATGACATTCCTAATAATGATTTCATATTATTCCATCCAACTATTCCAAAGTCCACCATTCACACAAGAAGGATATCATTACGTATTTCGACTTCAAGGATATCATAACTTCCTAACTAGGTTGAAGGTTCCAAGTAATTGACCCTCTTCACTATGTTCAAGGTAACATTCCAACCACACATATTAAAAATGACAAAGGTGTATAGACAATCTAAGTCGACAATTTATATCGATAAAGTTTATGTATCAAGCAAGTTACATAAGTCTAAAAAACAAGACACCTTTTCATTATCATATTAACACACGTATAATAACAATCAAGTAGAATATAGGGTCAACCAAGAACACTTACAAGTCACCCTACACACTACCCTTGAGCACCAACATGATCCAATCACAAGACTCATATACCCAATTCGGAAGAATCGTGCATCAAACCTAAGACTACACACATATTGACATAGTCGTAGTCTTACATTATCAACTAATATTAATAGAAGATAATATACTTTCACCTGACTCACATGTAGATAAATATGAACATACTTCAAATGAATCAAGTACACAATCTACCACTATATATTTAAATAATGTCGATAAGGCCATGTTCATTATTGTTCATAAAGAAATACTGACGAGGCCACATTTTTCATATGTATAGCATATAAGAACTGCCACAATAAGTTTAGCATACATGTAACAACCTAAAACGAACTAAGTTGAACTAGAGCTTCGTGATTTTTTCTTGCGTTAATTTTATAATAAAATGAGTTATATAAGTGTCCTTAGGCACTGTGTGATGTTTTTTTAAGTTTGGAGGTCAAATGTCCGAGAATGTCCATGACATTCGAAAGGTGTGTCTTACAAAGTATTCATGTGTGTTGATGTGTTTGAGTGAGTTTTACGTATTCGTTTTAATAGAAATTGGTGTGGGGTGTTCCTAAGACCTGGAAAAATATGTTTAGAGGTTTAACCTCTGGGTACGACCCCACCTATGACCCACGAGGGTCCCTAGAAGAGGACTCCATCTCTTGGCAAGAAGCTGGAAAGTAGTGACCAAACGACGACCCCAGGGACGGTATGATTGTCAACAAACGGTCCATCAACCAAGGTTGTCGACTAGAAATTCAAGTCATCTATTTAATAGAGATATAACCTAAACAATGACACTCAAACAATGGGCCATCGATGGACAAATGGTCCGTTAGTTGGAGCCGTCTGTGAAGACTGCCCAACAGGTGTCACATTTTGCTGCTTTGGCTTGGGGTGTTTGTATTTTCACCCCAACTCTTTTATGACCTTACGATGATATTTTTAGGGTTTCTAAGTTATATTAGATTATATTAAGTCCTAGACCTATACAAGACCCCTCACTTCAAATATTCAATGTCCCTTCCTAAAAAGAAGCTCTCTCAAAGTCACGATTGGACCTAAGAATAAAGGAAGATCTAGGAGGGCTGGTTGAACGTGTTTCTTCATCAAAATTAGTGGGTTTTATTCTCATTGATGTATGGTTTTCATCATTTAAGCCTCTTCCCTTCAAGGAGTCATTTCTAAAAGACTTCAAACAGGGTTTTCAAACTTTACTTTCTTCTATTTTTTATTCTATGCATGGGTGTTCATGTAAAAATGTTTTAAAAATTCAAATATATTTCTTCAATTATTTATTGATGATTTTAATTTCAAAACCCTAATGAAATAATGTTTATGTATGTCCATCTTTTAGCTTAAAGAGTGGGTTAAATGAACATGTTGTGTAGGGTATGAACTTTGGTTTCTTTATGTTGTTATTATGATTTAGATACTTCCCTAAGGGCCTTATTTTGATGAAATATTGAGGGATTGGTTATAGGTTGTGATGTATTGGTTAAATTGTGAGTTGCTTATATTGAATAATTCTCATTATGAATTGCTTTTGAGTGGTATGGTCCACCTTTTTATTGGTGCTGTTTACTTGATGTATTTGAATATATTTGGTATGTATTGTGAGTATGGATTTGGAGGCCTAATGTGTGAAATGAAGTGATAATGAATATGGTTCTTTTAATGTGTGTTATGAAGTTTAACTACACGTTTTGCTTAGATTATGACTAACTAAAGTAAGTGTAAATGTTGAACCTGTTAAAGTGTGTAATGTGATGAATGAACATCTAGGCACGTATAGAAGTTAGTGTAAATGAAATGCTGCTTATTGGCAAGGTGTATTCACATTGACACACACACACACATGAATGAATGAATGAAACTAAGTTAATTCAAAATGGGAGTTTTGGGGTGAACACTCTTCGTGAGTTGAGATGAAGTGTTTACTAGCAACCTCACTACATCCTAAGAGATTTATATGGTAGGTCGGAGGATAAAAACCCTTTGTGAGTTGAGATGTTGTGTTCACTAGTAATCCTTAACCTATAGTATATAATGTTGAGAATCCGTGGGGAATTATGGTTAGCACCGAGAGGATATGAAGAAGGGGTGGTTACACTTCGTGAGTTGAGCTGTTGTATTCCAATGTACCTCTTGAAATGAGTACTCCTTGTTAGTAGAGAATGAGTTACTTAGTAGCAATCTCCTTATCCCTTAACTATGCGCCTGAATAGCTATATCTAATGGGAAAGCCATGTAAAGACTAAGAAAATGACATTACTCTTGGAAAGTGAGGATCCCTCAAAAGATAGGATAAATATCGGGATTCCATGTGTAGCTTTCATGGTTTATGTCGGTTAAGCTAACTCCTACAAAACAAATGAAAGTAATAAGTCTTCAAAAAGAGTGTAATACTTAGGGTGGGTGGTGGAATGGGAGGCTTCCTATCCATTGCACTAGGTAGGTATTCCAAAAGGGGAGTCTTGGCGAGTCTAATATGAATTGAGTTAGCTAAGTCTTCTAAAAAATGTACTATTTAGGATAGGTGGTGGAATGGGACGCTATCTATTTATTGTACTATGTAGGCATTCCCAAAAGGGAAGTCTTATTGTGCCTTATACGAATTGAATGAGCTAAGTCTTCTAAAAGTGTGTAATACTTAGGATAGGTGGTGGAATGGTACGCCATCTACTCATTGCACTAAGTAGGCATTCTGAAAGGGAAGTCTTGGTGTGTTATTTGAATGTTCTTCTAATGTTTAGTCATTGAGTGGAAACTTGTTCTCCCGAGGCAAGTAACACTAGACGGGGTAGTCTTGGGGATCACCTAGCTTTGAATAGAAAGGGTTGTTTGGGCGTTTCCTTCATGTCTTAACTTGGTGAGCCTTAGGATAACCTTAGCTGGGGAAACTCCTACAAAAATGAGGTCACTTCCTCTTGGCTTGTCTTTGGGAGTTCACTGTTTTGGGATAAAATGAATTCATTATAATTTAAAAGAGTTCACTGTAACAATTTTGTAGCTTACTGTAAAATGGTCCTTTTGTGTAAAATTATAGAAATCCTTCTCTGAGTGTAAATGATGATTCTTATGTTGTTTTACTTCTATATTCATGAATGTTTTACTTAATGGACATGAAAGCGTAATTTTAATAAAATGTACTTTTGTGTATGTTTTTCTTAGTTTCTTTTTGTTAGGACTTATTATGTATTTCTTTCAATGTATAGGGAATTGTCCCTAAGATATTATGTCGTGTCTTTAATTTTTGCTTGTAACGATGAGATTTTCTTAGTATTTATGAAATAATTCCTTTTTTATATTAAATGTCATGAGAATATTTAAATTCCTCACTATTTTTCATGTCTTATGCAATGAATGATAGTTAAAGGGCTTGTATAAGTGCCCAGAAGTTCAATTACACCTTGTCCCAATCATAGGGTTCTCCCTAACTTCTAGGGTTAATGCAACAACCATACTACACAATATAGAGATCTAGGTCAACTTACCCCCAATCCATCATCAATACCAACAATACTTTAGCCAATTCAACGAAACCAATACACAAGGCTCTTACCAATAGCCATTATCAACAAACAAATCAAACAATCACAATATACAATCGGACTATCAAGATACAATATAGAATTCATCAAATAAAGGTAGCCTCAACATAATTATAGGATAATTTATACATGTATCAATAGTCTAATGCAATCTACAAAGGAATCTAATACAATTGAGGCCTAATTAAAGCACCCATAAGAGAGTTAAAATAGGAATTCAAGATTTGCATGGGTTAATAGAGTTTCTAACTTGAAATAATTGAATTAACATCAATCACACCATAAACAGTGTTTCAAAACTGTTTATGTAAAAACCCATGCCTAGAAGTCAAAAGAAGAAGGTTTCATGTTTTGATTATCTTTGAAAATTCATTATAAATTTGATCCTTGAATAAAAGATGTTTTAAGAATAAAAGCAATACATCTATCGAAGACAATCCTGAGATATTGGGTTGAGAAACTCGGAAAGTATGTCTTCTCCCTTGGAGCTTCAAGGCTTCGACAATGGTGGTTTTGGAGATAGTGAATGGAGAGGTTTTGTTTTTGAATTGAGGGTTTAACTTTGATTGGTAATTTTTGGGGCTTAAAAATGTTCAAAAACATTCAATAAAAGATACCAATATTACCTAAAAGAACCCTGCACTTAAAGTACCATTTAACAAATTCAAATTTGACTTAAAAATGATGCGACCAAATCAAGGATTTTACTACGAGTCGGAGAGACATTTCAGTTCTTGTTTTTGGAAAAGTTCCGGAAAAAAATGGTTATTGTGGCCCGCGATCGCATGGAAAAATTTTCCCATCTCAATAACAGCTGCGCAATGCACAACACTGCCATATCTTGGCTGGCGTGGTAGCTTGCTTTGGCCATGTTTGGATCTTCCTTCGGGACCCTAAGGCTGGTCTGTTGGGCGTCGTTCTCAGACGTTTCAACCCTTTACATGCACATTGGAACCATCAATACTAAATTTAACCCTTAAACAATACTCCAAAACTTCACTATAAAACACAATGACACACAAGTTAGACTTCAACTAGTTTCTGAACGTCTTGGATGTTTGACCTCGAAACACTTCCAAACTCTTCCAAGCATTACACACTGCCTATAAAAACTATTATATAACATTTTAGGAATTTAGAACCTTATGATAGACGTGTTAGGATCTAGTTTCACCTACTTCACTTTAGAGAAGTTACAATCTATGACCTCAACCTACGGTCCGTATGTGGAGTTACGTTTCGTAACTTGGCCTACATAAGTCTTGACAATGCTTCACTATTTAAGTCATAACTGTTTACTCCGAGATTGGAATAAGTTAAACTAGATGGCATTATAAAGAGGACTTGGAGATATTTAATTAGATAGGTATAGCCCACCTAAATAAGTTTGAGCTATGAGATATGCCCATTTGAAGTTGACCCTAAACTTAAATAAAACATAAAAGTTGTTGTTATTGAACCTCTTTTGGGGGTTGTTTTGAAGGTTTAGTGTAGGGTATTATAGATTATAAAGGTGATTAATATAATTGATAACCAACCCTCAATGATCCCTTATTTATGTAACCAACTTTATTCCCAAACACCAACTTTAAAAATGGAAGACTGGAAATTGGCAGCAACTATACGTCCACCACCTTTGCTCCATATATGGTGTTATGCACATAAATCCAAGGGCGTCATTTTATTCAAAGACACCACATTGGGGTTTTAAACTCCCTAAATGTAAAGCCCACTCTACGAAGATGACTTACTGTCAATAGACTAGTCTAGTGGTCGTAGTTGAGGGTTTCGTAGGTGTTGCTTTTTTTTTATCTTTTCGCTCCAAGGTCGGGTCCTCCTCAACGACATCTTGCGTGTTCCTTGGGGTGGGGGGTGGGTAATACTAGGATATTTTGATCCTAATCATGTTTATATAGTTATTAGGGTTACTTCTATAAGTTTTCATCCTCAAAATTACACTCAAAACTTCAACGACAATACCCTTTCAACTCACTAGTTCACATAACAAGTTTGTAGACGTTATAGTCGTTTATTCATGTTTTACCTCTTAAATCACCAAACTAACTTCAATAGCCATTTTCACCATTTAAACAATATTCAAAATATAAACAAATATGTGGCTATACCTTGTCCGAAAAGGTGTATTAGGTATATATTCACCTTTCACCCTAAGTTTGTTATAACCCGACCTCAAATTAATCTTTGAAAAGTAAATCATAGCTCGGGGATGATGAAATAAATCATCAATCCTAGGGAGAGGATACTTGTTCTTAATAGTAACTTTATACAGTTGCCAGTAATCAATAAATATCAGAAGGTACTCATCCTTTTTATTCGCAAACAACATCAAGTCCCCCATGGAGAAATACTAGGATGAATGAAATCTTTGTCTAGTAAGTCTTCGTATTGAGCCTTCAATTGTTTCATTTCGGATGAAGCTATTCTATAAGGACGAATTCAAATTAGGTTAGTATCAAGTAGCAAGTCGATACCAAAATTAATATCCCATTGGGAAGGGATTCTGATAATATCATTGGGAAGACCTTCGGAAATTCCCTCACTACGGGTATAGACTCAATGATAATATTTTCGAAGTCTAAATCTTTGACTCTTGCAATATTGTATAAACACCCTTTAGAGATCATCTTGCAAGACTTCATACAAGAAATGGTACGACCTCTAGGAATAATATTTCCCCCATTCCACTCTAAAACGGGTTCATTATGAAAATTGAACTTATGAACTTTAGACCCTATAATAAATGGAAGCAAAACAACCATGCAACCAATCCATTCCCAATATGACATAAAAATTGATCATATCAAGTTCTACTAGTTTAACATGAGTAACTATATTGGTCAACATTGTGGGGAAATTCCTATTTACGCTCTTTGCAACCACCGATTCACCTTACGGGGTAGTAAGCATAAAAGGTTCATTGAGGACATCGGGCAAAGTATAAAAATTGTTAGCTACTAAAGGAGTAACAAAAAAGAAGGTATCACCAGGATCAAGTAAAGCATATACATCAATAGGAAATACTTTTAACATATCGATCACCACATCGGGAGAACTATCTTGTTCACCCCTAGAGCGGAGAGCATAAAAGTGATTTTTCATCATAGCATAAAGAGTCAAGCACTATCTTGTGCTTTCCCTCTTCCCTTCCTTTAAACCTTCACATTAGGGAAATGTCTAACCTTGTGACAACCTTTGCCACACCCAAAACAATTGTCCTTCCCTACTAGGCACTCACCAAAATGCTTCTTACCGCACTTTCCAAATGTAGGCTTCTTGCTTGGTGAAATAATACCCCTTCCCTTTTTAGACTTAGGGTTAGCCTATCATCATGAGCCTTGGGGAACTTTGAACGAACAGGATTAGAAAACCTCTTCTTGACCATAGGCTTGTTTTGAATATCAAGCCTACCCATAGAAGAACCACTTTAAAAAGACTTGTCCCTCTTGGTCTCTCTATTCTTTCTCTTTAGTCGATTTTCTTCCACTTGTTTAGCATGAACCATTAGACGAGAGATATTCATATTATGATGTAGTATAACCGAACGACATTCTAATAGAAATTATTTGGACACTCCCGTAAGAAAATGACTCATCTCATCCCTTGGGTTAGACACCAAGGAGGGGGCATACTTGGATAATTTAGTAAACTTCAAGCAGTAATCAAGCACACTCATACCTCCTTGACGAAGGTTGATGAATCCTTCCACCTTAGCCTCCCTCAACTCTATAGGAGAGAACCTATCATGGAAATACCTCTTATAAATCTCCCTAGTAACTGCACCACCTCTTAGCAACCTAGTATCCCTCCATTGTGTGTACCAACTTTTGGCCACATTCTTAAGTTGATAGGTCGTCAACTCGGCCTTCTCAGTGTAAATCACAACCATAAAAAAGAAGATCTTGTGTACCTCACCAAGAAATTTTTGGGTTCTTTACCACTTTTAACCCGAATAACATATGAGGGTTCAACCTAGTGAAGAATATCAAACAAGAAACCATAGTGCTAGCATGTTGAGGCATATGGGGTCCAACATTCTGATTCAGTTGTGCGGTCATAGCTTGGACATGAGAAGTTACAACATTAGATTGAAAGTCATGGATTAAGTCTAGTTTAGAAAATCTGACCTTATCTCTCCATCCGTCATTGTTGGAGGAGCAACCGTAACTTGATCAACAATAGGAACTTTCTGAAGTAAAGGCTCTTGATTATCTTGCAGAGGAGGTTGGTTGTCATTAGCTCCCGCATTAGCAATACCTTATTCGACCCTTCTTGTGGCCTCCCTTCTAGTAGTCATACCTATAACAACAATACAAGGTTTAGGTGAAAGAACACATAATAAAACTCTAGGGAACGAGCTAGGAATATCAAGAAAAATAAGAATCTACTATGAATCATATAGTCTCTCATTCATAAGTGTGACGCGCTTCAGAATTATGAATAAGAATCTACATAAATATGGTTTAATGAGACATCAGTAATAGGTATATTCAAACTCACTCTCTGATATCATGTTTGTCACATCCAGGGAGCACCCCCTAGACGTAACCGACATTGTCATTCTCGGAGAGGAACAAGACTAGCGTCTTAGCATTCATCATTACACTGATAAGTTAAAAAGTGCGGAAAAATAAAACTTTTCATCTAAATATACATCATGAGTTTTACATGGCCTCTCACTTAGACATAATATATTCATAGGGAGTTTACTTACACTCCTTTCAATAAGAAGTATACATAGTCTACTACTTTTATGTCAAATATATATAACAAACTCAATATAGTCTTAATAGGGATGTCTCATATAAAACCATCTAAACAAAATATAAAAATACGAGCATAGAACTTACACATATGTATGTATGCCACTTTGGGCTTACAACAATGTCTTCAAATAAGAAGAATGAAATTAATGTCCATAGAGTATAGCAAGTAACATCGGTTGAATGACAAAGGCATCATCCTCGGATCTTGAGGATATACCCACAATGGGAGAAATGATCGAATCCTTTCTTTCAAGCCGGTAACAACCTCTTCAATGTCAGGAACCTAAAGTTTTTTTGAAGAAGATGGAAACATGTGTTAGTACACCACTTGTACTAAGTATGAGAGCATATGTGCACACATACTTTAAAATCATGCACAATCATGCTATGTCACTTTGAAAAACCTTATGCACAACCAAGAACCCATATCATCCAAAAACCAAAAAATCATTAAGTCAATACCATCTACAACACAAGACCAACACCATTAAGTATAGTCAAGTCAATCATGTATAAAAGTTCTTAACAATATAATATAATAAATAACCTTATTCATAACCCACCATTAATCCTACAAGTGCAATTACCAAGAAAGACCCATAACCTTACTCAACCAAGTAAACCCAACAAAGGTCATATGTAATGTCTACTTAACACAACATAACTGTAACACCCTAAAACAAACTAAGTTGAACTAGAGATTCGTAATTGTTTCTTGAGTTAATTTTATGTAAAAATGAGTAATAGTGATGTTCTTAGGCAGTGTGTGATGTTTGGTTAAGTTTGATGGTCAAACATCCAAGAACGTCCATGACGTTCGCAACCTGTGCCTTAGAAAGTGCTTATGTGTCTTAATGTGTTGCATTTGTTTTTTCGTGTTCATTTTAATCAAAATAGACGTGGGATGTTCCTAAGACGTAGATTTCACATCCGGGGAGCACCCCCAAAAGTAACATGGCGTACTTGACCTCTTTGATGTCTTATACAAGCCCATAGTTATCATTCAACACATTGTCATATTAAATTTAGTGGAAAATTTAAAACTTTCTTAGCACATCATCTTCTAGAACATATGATAATATTTATCTCTCTCTCTTTATGTATATATATATATATATATATATATATATATATATATATATATATATATAGATTATCATATGCATACTTAGACTCTAAGTCTCTTTGTCATCTTAAACTCAACAACATTAGTTCACATTATGGAAAAGATCCTTAAAACATAAGACATAAGTATTAATTTATATACTTTATAGTAAGCCATCAATAGGGAATCTTGGAAACTGAACGACCCCTTTCCTTGAGCTTGACAATCACATATCAAGCTCTTCAATCATATAGATCTCCTTTAAGCATACATAACCTGCACTTTATGTAAAAAGTAGAGAATATTGGGGTTAGTACAAGAATGCACTAAGTATGGAACCCATGCAATAACATGCATTTAAAAGGAACATTTCTTGAAATCATACTTCATGCCTTTTTGAGTAAATCTTCGTAAACTTTCATAAAATAGAATTTATATCATTCACATACCTTAATGTATACATATTGAAAGTCCAAACAACATATAAGAACACATATAGAATTAAAGGAATTTTAAAATCACATAAGAGTGAGCTATTTCCTTCATTATAGTGAGTTATCTTTTCTTTTATTCACTAACCTCCCAAGTAAACCTCTAGTGATACTTGGTGCAATGCATCACCTCAAGGTCACAAATAAAGCATACATCAAACCTACATAAGCAAACACATATTACCATACAAGAATAATATATCAAAAACACATTTAGGTCAAGACTTCATTGGCTTTATATTAAGTTAAATCCATTTGCACATATATTAACTTCTCTTCACGTAAATCATTTTACGCCTTACTCATGACCTCAATCTAAGTCTACTAGTGCATTGTACATGTGAAGCCCCATAACCTGACAGAAACATAGTAGACATATCATAGGACCACAAGCCTTAACACTTCATATATCAACATAACAATTAAAGGAAACTTTATCCAAACTAGGAAATACCTTCATCATATAGTAATTAAGACCAACATTATTCATATTGGGACAAGTTCACATCATTTAGACTCATACCATGCACATTTTCATATGAAGTAGAAAAATACTACAATGTCATGTATAAGGACATAAGCATAATCATACACATTAGGCAACGTCTCTAAGACTTCCGAAGGAGCTACTTGTGCAATATCTAGATGGGTTCATTACTTCCACCTATCCTAAGTAATCTACCTTAAGTCATCCTAGTTAGGGTCCTAGTCATTTACTTCCATTGTCCATTTTACATTAGGAAAAATATAGCCTTAACCGACACTAAGACCATGGGTGCTAAACATGGATTTTGGTGTTGTAGAGCCTTACACCAATAAAAGGTGTTCCACATAGCCAAAGTATAACCTTTACATACATGTTAGCATCCTAAGTGAATTCACTTTGGTAGATCCTATATGGCAAGCATAGTTTATTGAACTCAGAGATTAGTATGATCCCTCTACATGCCATTTGGAAATTGGGGTCTCCTCTCATGGGCAAACATGGGTGAACCTTCCTCAAGGGAAGCCACCACCTTATGTGGAACCGTAGGTGAATATTTCTTTAAGGGAAGTCAAACCTTATGAGAACACAATGGTGAATCTTCTTAGAAGGGAAGCCAACACTCTATGAGAAATCAATGGTGAATCTTCAACATGGGAATCCAACACTTCTCATTGTCAAGTTCAGTCGGTGCTAATCTAAGTTCCCTTTTTATTGAAAGCCTTTATTACTTTATTTCATAAAACATAGGCGTAGGATATTGATTCATTATATGCTTATAACATATTGTAGCACCTATCTAGTTTTAGAGTATTCTTGGGCATACCTTTCAAGGCCCCTCTATTTATTATATTATCAGCTATGTGTGTGTGTAATTATATGTGACCAAACCTTATACATAACATATAAATGTCACACATGTTCATATATTAACGCATAAGTTTAAAGGTATTACTATATGAACAATACTTTCATATAAACACACTATTACACTACACACTTTCATACTTCATCATATCATATTTTTCATATTCATAATATTCCCATAAATTCATTTCATGTACATTGAAACCAAACCTAGGAACTATCCTATCAGGGTACACATGCGCAATACATAGGCAAGGTCCCATACCCTTGCCCATACTAGTACACCTATCAAGTCATCCTAGTTAAGGAATACTTAACATACTTTACATGCATAGTAGTAGACACTAGTGAATATGAGAACAAGCTTTCATTAGACACTATGATCCTATACTACTTGGAAGCATGTATGAAGTGTGGGTGGGTGTGTACATTGGTCGAAATTATCATATTATTGCTATCAAAAAGACATTGAGGCATCCACCCTCTTAGACCATAATACACTTTCAACCATAGACCACACAACTCAGAATAGCATAGGAGACAAGTAAACTTCATATTACACTTAAGACTCCTATCTTTTGCTATTCATTTATTCATATAAGGGTACATAGGTAAGGGATTATTATCCCTTTTAAATCATTAATGGAAGAACCTACACTTTACCCTAACATAGATTTGCAGATGCTTATAAATGGCCATACAACCTAGATCACAACTAGAATACGAAAGTAGGCATAAGCTTCACATAGTATGATCATTACAACCATAACTCATATAATAATCAAATTTACATCTAATTCATATTTCACACACATATAATGAAAATAAAGAAAACACCGCCACCATAAATGGACCATACACCACAATGTCATAGAAGGCTTCATCAACTAACAATACTATAAGAAAAGTAAAGAGGAAGAGCCATTCATACCAATTCATCAACCTTTGATCATCATTGATCAATAAACCTTTTCATCAACAATTCATGTTTAGGGAAGAAGCTATATTTACTTAAATCATAAAAGTAACATTGCATAAGCCACTACTAGATCATACTACATCATGTACACTACATCACCAATACACTACAAAGTAGAGAGACATAGATCACCTAAGAGTATTCCTTGCTTTGAACATCATGATCAACATTTATAATATACAAATAATAAAAATCTAGGGCAGAATCTAAGGGCATAATAATCAAGAACAATTCATGCTTCATATACCCTAAATTTAGATCACATTATGTTCATAGCATTATCAACCTTTAGCCTAAAACATGTAGATTAATACTTATACGGGTTCCTTTATTTTGATCATCAAGGGTTTATAACAACAATTTATTCATAACATCAACCTAAAATAATATCTATAATCATCTTCAGCTAATCAAATTCAACGTTCAATCATTAAAGAGGCAATGTTACAATGAACTCCTATAAATCTAAACTTGGCATGTTTAGATCATCATATATTGATCCACAAGTATACTTCATCTTCAATTCACGTAAAAACAATAGATATAACCAATTAAACGTAAGAAAATCAGAATGCAACCATTAATAAGACACAATCACAATTCCTATGCAAGGGCTAAATTGGTTTTGGGAAGGGTGATGGGTTCATCATGCAATTGGATTGTTTTTCACGTAAAAACCATTAAATTATCATTAATTAATCATGATTAAGACTGTGAAAACGTTTTGATAAGGAAGCAATGGCTAGATTGAATAACAAGATGTTTGATCATGAAATCTCATTGAAAACTTTGAGATTAACTCTCCCAGTCAAAGGTTACTTAGAGATGACGGATTACCATAACTTTATCTAGTAATAAACCCATATAAATTGATGAAGGAACCATAGGAATCCAAGCTCCAAGCTGTTCTTGAGCTTCACCAACAAGGGAGGTTTCAAGGAAATGTATTGTGAGTGTGTTTGATCACCTTTTTTATTACTTATATACACCAAAAATAGCTGAACAAATAAAGTAGGGTCATAGGACGTGGGTTAAATTTTTCATTCACCCCTTTAATGGAATAATGCACAAACAGTGATACACCAGCCTGCATCGACGGACCCAAAATCGGGTGTTGGTCCATCGACGGGCCGTTCTGTGCCCTCTATTGATTCGTCTGAGGCTCTCATATGGCCAAGACTTTTGTATTATAAGTTCCCATCGATGCCTCTCCATCTATGAGTCATCAGTACACCAACGAGGCGTCGTTATGGCTCGTCGATTGACAATACCAAGGAAGTGTCTCGACAACCCTTGGGTCCTTCTTGTGGGCCCTTTTGCGGGGCCCTTGAGATGTGGTACCAAGATGTTTCCAACGTAAATATTTACATTGACAATTCCAGGACCTTCCATTCTAGTTTCACCTAAAATTCACATATAAAACACGTGCAAACATTCTAGTCCCCATTAAGACATAGTTGAACGTCTCAAGGGCTAAATTTCTAACGTCTTAGACGTTCTTGGACGTTTGACGTACAAACTTTATGAACTCCATTTAATACATATAAAAATCATTATAACTCATTTTAAGTCTTCATTATCTTATGAAACACACATAAGCACATAAAAATATGTAAAGACCCTTAGAGGACTTGTCATTGAATGTCTTGGTCATCCCTTGATGTTTGACTTCCAAATCACATCAAACTTTACACACTGACTCAAAACCATATTATAATAAATTGTAGGACCTTATATCCTTATGAATAATATGTTAGGCTCTAGACACCCTAACTCATTTTGGGGCTTTTACACTAGACTACTATGTTTAGGTGTTTAACATCCGGGTATGACCCTACCTAGATACCACGAGGGGTCTAGAAGAGGATGTAAGAATTAGCACCCAATTTCTGGCAAATAACCTCTCAATCAATGCGTACTAGCCTACGGGCCATAGTCAAGACGACGCCCCATCGACAGGGGAGTAGGTCAAGACTTGGCGTGCGAGCTCAACATTCCAGCTACAGCTAGAGACGCAAACGACGCCCATGCATCATGGGTCATCGTCCAGTCGATGCCCCATTGCTGGGGTCCGTCGATGGTGTCCTACAAAAGTTTTGGGACACGCAGCCAGCTTGAGGTGTTTGTGTAAATTCACCACAAGTCTTTTAGGACCCTAGGATGATTTTTTTAAGGTTTTTTAGATAATAGTAATTATTTTTAATACCTAGACAAGACCCCTCATTCAAAATATTTTTTCTCTTTCTAAGGACAAACTCTGTAAAATCACCATCGGAGCTAAGACTCAAGGAAGAGTTAGGAGGGCTGTTTGGACGTGTTTCTTCATCAAAATTAGTGTTTTCCTTTCATTGAGGTATTCTAGTCATCCTTCAACCTTTTTCATTTAAGGAGTAAGTTCTAACGAATTTTACAAAGCGCTTTTAAACTCTATCTTCTTCTTGTTTTGATTTCCAAGCATGGGTCTTTATGTAGAAGTGTTTTAATGATTAAAATAGGTTGATTATAGTATTTATTGATGATTTAAATTCAAAACCCTAATGAACTCATGCCTATGTATATTTCAAACATTCATTTTAAATAGTGGGTTAAATGAACATGTTTTTGTAGGGTATGAACTTTGGTTTCCTTATGTTGTCATTATGATTTAGCTACTGCACTAAGGGCCTTATTATGATGAAATATTCAGGAACTTGTTATAGGTGGTGAAGGCTTGGTTAAATGATGAGTTTCTTATATTGTATAAATCTTACTTTTAATTGCTCTTCAGTGTTATGGTCCACTTTCTTAGTGGCGGTGGTTACTTTATTTTTTGATATAATTGGTATGTATTTTGAGTATGTCTTTGAAGGCTTAATGTGTGAAATGAAGTGATAATGAATTTGGTCCTTGTTGATATGTATTATGAAGTTTGAATTGTATGTCTTGCTTAGATTATGCTTTAAAGAAGTAATTGTATATGTTGACAGTGCTAGTGTGTAAGAAATGATGAATGAAGGTGTAAGCATGTCTAGAATTCAATGTATTATGAAAGTAATGATTTATGTGAAAGGTGTGGTCAAATACACACAGTCACACTTTGAGTGAATAAATGAATGAAGTTGAAGAATGTGAATAAAAATGGAGGTTAGAGGATGGATATCCATTATGAGTTGAAATGGAGTGTCTAAAAGTTATCCTTGACCTTCTGGTAATGAATGTTTAAGACTCTGTGGGGGGAGTTATTCCTAGCATCGAGAGGATTTGAAGAAGGGGTAGGTGCACATTGTGAGTAGACATGTTTTTCCCAATGCACTCCTTGATATGAGTACTCCTTTTTAATAGAGAGTGAGTTACATAGTAGAAATCTCCTTATCCCTTAAGTATGCGCCCACATAGTTGTAGCTATTGCAAAAGCCATGTAAAAGTTAAGCGAAAGACCCCACCCTAGGAAAATGTCGAACCCTCATCCAATAAGGTTAGTATCGGGATTTCATGTCTAGATCTCCTGTTCTATATTGGTTAAAACTATATCCCCACAAAATAATGAATGAACTAAGTCTCCTAAAAAAACGTATTGCATAGGGTAGGTAGTGGTATGAGACTCTATCTATCCATTGCACTATGTAGACCTTGTAAAAGGGGAGACTTGGTGTGTTTTATATGAAATGTATGAACTAAGTCTCCTAAAAGAACATACTACTTTGGGTAGGTGGTGGTATGAGACGATATCTATCGATTGCACTACGTGGACCTTCCGAAACGGGAGTCTTTGTGTGTTCTATAATGAGTTGTAAAAAAAGTTAGATAACTCAAGGTATAATATTAAGGGAGTATGTTAAATCTATGTTTTATGTGATAAAGTTAAGAGTGATTAGTTAAGAGTGTTTATTCCAATGGAATTCTCAAGGAGCACTAAAGGGGAGTAGTAGTATGGGATGTTACTCTTATATTGCACTTAGTGGAACTTATAAGTCCTATTGGAGAAGAGTACTTACATAAAATCCTTTTTGTATGAATGCCTTCAAAATATCTAGCCAAGAGTATAGACTTGTTTTCCTTGTCGAGGTAAGCCTATGAGTGGTAGTCTTAAGGATCGCTTTGGTGTGTCTTAAAGGGGGCATATGGGCAGTTCCTTTTTGTATCATCTTAGGGAGATTTAGGATAACTTTGTTAGAGAAACCTCACGAGAGATGAGTTCACTATGCTTGGGTTGAGTTATCCACTGTAATCTTTCACTCCATTCACTGTATGATTTCTTAATTTTACGATAAAGTGTGTTTTGCTTCTAAAATTATGAGAGTTCTACTCTATGTACTAAATGATGATTCTTATACTATTTGAAATCTGAAATCATAAAGGTTTTACCAATTTGGCATGAAATCTTATTTTACTAAAATGTCCCTTTTTGCATGTTTTTGCATATACCATGCTTAGTACATTATTTATACTAACCCCATACTTTTTTACGCTCTATAGTTATAGGTTGGAGGCACGTTTGAAGACTAGAAGACAAGCTTGGGAAAGAATGTCTAAAGACTAAGTATTTCCTCATATATTCAAGCCATAGTCATATTTCTTAGTTTCTATTCTAAAGAATTATTATGTATTTTCATTTAATGTAAAAGGCCATGTCCCTAAGATATTTATATTGTGTCTTTAAGATGGCTTGTGTAGACTAGATCAATCCTTAGTTTTTATGAAAGATGTTCTCTTTATTAATTTATTTGTGAAAAGTTTTAGTTTCATACTACTTTTCATGTCTTACGTAATGAATGATAGTTAAGGCTTATATAAGACCTCCGAAAGGTCAAGTACACAATTGTTCCGACCCATGGGTGCTCCCTTCTTCTATGGGTTACTTTCTGGTCATTAAAAACATGGTATCAGAGCATAAGTATATGGGAAATAGTTTAGAGTCTAAAGTCTAACAAGCCACGTCTAGTAGAGTGTTGTTCATTTGGTGTGATTTGCGACACATCCATGGACAAGTGGCTATAAGATAATAGAAATTTCACTTTTTTCATTATTCTAATGCCTTGCCTTAAAGTTGATTTCTAAAAGATATCTCTCTCAACCTATTCCCTTTGTGTTTATAGAAAATGAATATGAGGAGAGACACCGCTAGGAGGGAGGAGGAAGGTGTAGCTAATGAGAGGATACATCCCCTTCTTGAACAATTCCCTATAGTTAGCCAAGATAATGTGAATGAGGTTGTTCCCCCTTCAGAACCTCAAGGTCTCCAAGGACATGAAATGCCCCATATGCCTCAAGTTCCGCAAGCTCTTTTTGTTGAAGGGAATATGAATAATGCGGAGTTGAGGGATTCCCTAATGAATTTGACCCAACTCATGATGGCTCAAACTTATGTCGTCACTAATCATTTGGTTGCCCAAGGTAACCCAAGAGATAGACCTCAACTAATTGTGAGTACTCCCACCTCTAGAATTCGTGATTTAATGAGGATGAATCCTCTAACTTTGCATGGCACTACAAATCTTCATAGATGAGATATTCAAGGTGATAGATGTATGGGTGTAACACCTAAGGAGAGAGTGGAGCTACCACTTACCAACTCAAGGATGTATCTCAACTGTGGTTTGAGCGATGGGGGGATGAGAGACATTTAAGGTATTTTTCGGTAGATTTGGAAGTGTTCAAAGACACTTTTCCAGATAGGTTATTTCCTATAGAGTGAAGGGAGAAGAATATTGTTTAATTCATGAATCTTCGTCACGGGGGAATGAGTGTGAAAGACTACTCTCTCAAATTCATCCAACTCTCTAAGTATGCACCGACCATGGTAGCCAACCCTAGAGCTAGCATTAAAAAATTGTGATGGGAGTGTCAATCTTGGTGGAAGAGAAGTGTCGTACGACAATACTCCTTAATGACATGGATATCTCTATATTCATGGGGAATGCACAACAAATTGAGGAGGCCAAAATTAGGAAGATAAAGAAAGAGGGGAAGGGGCCTGGGTTTGATGAATCTAGTCAACCAATACCTAAGAGTAGGTTCTATCACCAAGAGTCTTCCATGTGGAACAAGGATAGAGTTTTCAACAAAAATTTCTAAGGTGGTGGACATACATTTGAGGGGCCTAAGTGTACTACTTGTAGGAAACAACAATTGGGTAAGTGTGTTGCTGGAACAGATGTTTTCTTTGAATGTGGTAGTAAGAGACATAAGATGAGGGGATGCTCCAACATCAATGCAAAAGGGAAAGGGGCAAAACAAGCTCCTCAACGAGGTCTAGATCCTAATGCTCCAAAGAAGAAACCTCCCTATAGGATGGGGGCTGTGAGGGAGAACTAATCCGGATTTGATAGTCCAGGTAAGTGTTAACCCTTTATGGTCCTTATTTTTATGTTATAAGATTATTTTATATGGATTTTCCGTTCATATGATCATGCTTTCTTGATGATTTGCCGAAAGGATGAATTTTTGAAATTCTACCGTGTTTCACTATGTTATTGTGATGCTAACTGTAAGATTTTTTGCGTTTTAAAAAAAATGTGGACAGTCATGAATTGTGTCTTTAATGTGTTTAAAAGAGATGTATATAAGAATGTTTAATGTTTTTGAAGGTATTCCCTCCTAAATGAAGGGTGAGGGTGAATTTTGAGAAGTTAAAGTTCTCGCAAATTTCTTGTGTTGCAAAGTGTTTGAAGGTGACAAATTGTGCGCCTTGTTATTTGATTATTTAATTATGGACTATTTTAGCCTTTATTTTAATGTGTTATGTGTTTCTAATGTATTCTTTGATGGTCCTAAAGTTGAACTGTCTTTTGAGGATGAATGTTGTTCCAAGTGGGGGAGAATGTAACACCCTAAAATGAACAAAGGTGAACTAGAGCTTCGTGATTATTTTTGTAGTTAATTTTGAGTACAAATAAGTTATATTGATGTTCTTAGGTATTGTGTGAAGTTTGGAGATGAAACGTTAATGACGTTCACAAAGAGTGCCTTACAAAGTGCTTGTGTATGTTAATGTGTTTTAGTGAGTTTTCCATGTTTATTTTTTTCAAAATTGATATGGGTTGTTCTTCAGACCTAGATGACTATATTTTGGGGTTTAACGTTGGGGTACGACCCCACCTAGGACCCACAAGGGGTTGTAGAAGAGGACACAAGACTTAGCACCCAATCTGCCAAATCAATGCTTAATCGACGCCTAGAAGCCTACGGACCGAAGTAAAGATGACTCCCCATCATCTATGTAAGACCCCAAAGATCAAGTAGGTTAAATACATACTAAAATGTAGGTGTTTATTGTATAATTTCCTTAATATGTCTAATATATGGCATAGAGGCAGTACCTAAAGTATTAGATGTGTTGGAAGTCAAACGTCAAGGGACGACTAAGATGTTAGACGACTAAGTCACCTAAATATCTCTTATTTGGTCCTATGTAATTATATATTTTTCATGATGTTTTAATGTTATTACTTGAGTCAATATAGCATGTATAGTGAGTTTTTAATGTTTCGTCATGTTTGGAGGTCAAACGACCAGGAACGTCCAAGGCGTTCGAACGATATGCCTTGAAGTGACCTTGCATGTTTCATTGAGTTTTACGTGTTTAGTTTCTGATGAAATTAAGGCGATAGGTTTTAAAAATATTGAAGATCGTATTTGTGTTTGAAACGAATGAGAAAATTATCCACAAGGACCATCTAAGGGTCATTGAGGAACAACCCAAAACTGTAGCCAAAATAGTCCAAGCAAGGCCCCAGACGACGGGGCAGTCGATGGCTCGTAGGCCTATTGACGCCCTATCGAAGGGTTTCGTCATGGGGGAGATATGGTTGAAGAGGTAATCCTTGGCACACTACTGTAACAACCCGGCCAGTGATGGTCCATCGTGGTGGTGACGCCTCGTTTAGGGCAAGCGTCGAGCGACCTGTCTTCTTGCGTAGGCTGCTGCCAAGTTAGGGGGATGAATTGATAAATTCACCCCACATCTAAATTTAGTCATTGGTGGTCTATTAAGGGTCTTTTGGGAATTTTAATTTAGTATATAAAGGGTAAACACCAAAAGACTTCATTCTTCCGAATTGAAACCCAAAACTCTTAGAAAAATCCCGAAGACACCATTGAATTCTAAATTGAAGAAGCATCTTGGTGTGGGGGTTTTTGATTGGAAATTCTTCATCAAAGTGAAGAATTATCATCCTTGAGGTATGGCTTGTGTCCTTGAAACTTGTTTCATCAAGGAGCCCAACTCTCAAGATGTTTTTCAAAGTTTTCTAAAGTGAATTGTTTAATTTAAAGATTCTACCATGGGTTCTTGCATAAATGATTTCTAAACATTGAATTATGATCTAATTTATATTATATTGATTATTTAAACCTTAATTACCTATGAACCTATGTAAATTGATGAACCCTAGTTTTTACTACTTATTGGGTTACTTGATATTAAGCTAATATTGTTGAATTATTTGTTATGGGTTTCTGATAATATAAGAATTTTATTCAATTGATATCTAATTTATTTTACATTGTTAAATCTAGATTTAATTGATGTAGATTCATTGAGTTTTATGTTTATTGCTTTGAATTACTGTTCATGGCCATGGGTAACGGCCTTGTGATATTGAATTGGTTAATTTGGCATTGAATTGAAGTTTTGATGAGGGGATGAAGGTATACTACTCCATTTTGTTTATTTTGATATTTATTATACTTATATTTTATAGTTATTGGTGTAGTACACTTATGGTGGAGGTGTTACAGGTTTTACTTGCGATGGACGTGTCCTTGTCGGCGTTACTTTATGCAAAATGATGAGCATGTCCTTATTATAAACTACTTGAAGTAATGTGTCTATTTGCGTAGTTTATTTTGTGAAGCATAACATTTTCTATCTACATGTTAAGTTATATATGTTTCGTCTACTTATGTTTCCTTAAATGATCATGTTGGACTACGACTTTGACATTATGAGTATAGTGTTAGGGTTATGTTTTGGTTATTCCCACTTGTGTTTGTGAGTCTATGTGGAGTACATTAATGACGTTATGAAGATATAGAGGATGACTTGAAGATATTATATTGTTTCTAGGTGTTTGTATAATGACTTTCATTATTAGTTAAAAGTGAAGTATGTGATATCTTGTCGTTGTTGACTTGTGTTACTTGCTTGATGTATATATGATTATGAATATGTGATGTTATGATTATGGTGTTAGAACTATTAGCCTTGAACATATGAATAAAATGTGACTTTAAATGATGATATGAGAGTCCATTATGTGAAAACCTTGACTTAAGGTTAAGGTTAAGATTCTTGAAGCGTAAGCCGTGTTGGTATCCTTCAAATTAAATGAATGATGGACATAAGGTTATTTGGCTGGAACGACATCATATTAATCCTTAGGAAAGTCGTCATGAGCTTCTTGTGTCATTGTGATGTATCCCTATTGGACCTTCCTTGGTAAGGTAAATGTGATTGGCGTAAGAACTTGTTCTTGAACCCTTTTATGTGAACCTAATGTTTGAATTACTATATGAGAACGCAGTCTAGTACCGAGTGAGTATGGTAAGAGACGTAATTCTAGTTTAATATGACACTAGAATAGAAAGAAGCCCTTCATATTCCTTTACTATGTGTCTACATAGGATGTGTCAAAGTTCTACCATTGGCAAGTAGAACAACCTTATCGGTATTATATAGAACTACGGATTCCATGTCTAGCTATCATAGTCTATGTAGGTTATTGCCTATTCTTATCATATGGAATACCTATTAGCATTAGAGGAGTTTAAGGAGTTTAGGTAGTGGTATGGGACGCAATCTAGACATTGCACAATAAACTTTGAAGGTGTTATAGGGAGTTCCTATGTCTTGTCCAAGACTATTACTTTAATGTCCTTTATGTGATGTATGTGTCTTAATGAATTGATGAACTAACGATTGATATTAAGGTGTATGTAAATAATTGAGTACCTAATCAAAAGTGACTTAAGGATATCTTAGCTAAAGCGTGAAGAGGGCAAAAGCGATGATATCTTCATGTAATATCTTTAGAAGTCTTGAGGATGACACTAATTAAGGAAATTAGTTGATTTTGTGGACATGATCTAAGCCTTAGGTAGTCTTAACGACTATTTTGATAATCTTGAATAGGTCACTATGGACGTTATCTTCTTGATTAACTTAAGTAGGTATTTTGATAGCCTTTGGGAAGAGAATGTCATATCATCTATGTGGTTGTGATTTAGTGAAAATGATGCTATCCTAATGAGTCGGTAGGATCTCTTGATTGTGTGTTTAAGGTATTGCATGGACGGTCACTTCAAAACTCTTTCAACTGAAACTTAGAAGTCACATTTGGTAGAGGAATCTTACCTTGATGTTCATGAAACTTTCTAAGTATGTATGTGATTCATTATAAGTAATCTTAAGGGTCGTTTAGGAACATATAGAGAGGGTGTGTTGACGGTGTCTATTTTTGTGACTTAAGTAAATCTTAGGATAGCCTTGAGTGAAAAGATTACATGCTAAAGGGTGTCTAAATGATGAACAAAGTGCTTCACTATATAGTGAATTAATTCACTGTTACAATTAATGAGTGTAAAGTGACTTCTAAAAATGCTATTTTTTTGTGAAGTGTTTTCTTATGTGTTCCTTAATTGGTAAATGTTGTTCTTAGAATTATAATATGACTTTTAAATGAAAATATGCATATTTCCAATAAATGTCCATTTTCATGATTTTTAAGCATAAAGCCATAATTTGTTCATGTGGATGTACTAACTTCTTGCTTTTATCTATCTATATAGTTCTTGGTAGGTGAAAAGCTTTGAGAAGTGAAGAGTTGGACTTAGAAGATCGTTCAACAGAAGTTAAAGTATGTCCTCAATTGACTTGAGGGCATATATTTATTTTTTATTCCATTCAAAGTATTGTAATAGACTAAGTATTTCTATATTCGTATTTTGTAGTATGAGTCGTGTCCTATGTATTCTTGTGTCCTAAGTTAATGAGATTGAGACTTAGTATTTCCTATTAATTTTATATGAAAGAGATTTTGAAAACTATATTATTTTTTTGAAAAGTTTTAATTCCATTGTACTTTCCACTATGTTTATGTGATGAATGATATGAAAGGGCTAGTATAAGACCTCAGAGAGGTCGAGTACGTCAGTCACAATCTGAGATTGTACTCTAACTTCAAGGGTGTGGTCTTAGGATGTGACAAGCTTTGTATCAGAGCGTAAAATGGTGAAAGTAGTATAGGAATAAAGAAGCCTCATCAGGTCACGTCTAGTAGACTCTCCACCATCGGTGTGACTCGCGACACATCTATGGGCGAGAGGCTATAGAATGATAGAGTTTACATTTATTTCTACTCCTATGTCATGCAGTAGAGTAAATGTGATGATTATCCTTCTTTTGAGTTTCCTTGCATTTTCTAGGAGATGAATACTAGAAGGATGGATGCTAGAAGGTTGGAAGAGGAGCGGGTGAAAGAGCAGGTTCCCCCTTAAGTTGACCAAGTTGAGAAAGTCCCTCAAGGTGGCCAAGGACTTCAAAGTGATCAAGATGCCCAAGTGCCTCCCTAAGGTGATCCTATTCATAATATGGAAGGATTTATTGACGTTCCAGAGATGTCTTATAGGGAGATTAGAGAGGCTTTGATTGCTATCGCCCGAGCTGTGACTACGCAAGCTAATTTGAATATATTGCCTAGGGTTGTGGAGAGAATTATGACATCTAGGTTAAGATATATTTTGAGGATGAGTCCTCCTATCTTTCTTCGCTCTAATGTAAATGAGGATCCCTAAGATTTCTTAATGAAGAGTACAATATTTTGAGTGCTATGGGGGTTACATCTAGAGAGAAGGCGGAGTTGGCTTCGTACCAATTGAGGGATGTTTCTCCCATTTGGTACACTCAATGGAAGGATAATAATCCGGAAGGATCAGGTCCTATTGAATGGGAAGAACTTAAGGAAGCTTTTTTTAGTATGTACTTTCCCCGAGAGAGGAGAGAAATTAATGTGGAGGAGTTTATCAATATCAACCAAGGTAAGATGAGTATTGAGGAGTTCCATTTGGAATTCTCAACTTTTTCTAGGTATGCTCCTTCTCTTGTGTCTAATCCAAGAGATGAAATGAGTCATTTTGTGATGGGGGTAGCTGACTTAGTAGTGGAAGAATGTCGTACTGCTATGTTGCATTATGATATGACCTTAGATAGACTCATGGTGTATGCACAATCAATTGAAGAGTCTAAACATAGAAGGATGGCTAGAAGTATGAAAAAAAGTGGTGGTAGTGATCAAGAGCAAACAAGGTTTGAGAAGAAGGTTCAATTTCAAGGAGAATCTAGGAATGCTAATTTCACGGTTGAGAAAGGAGGTGGTTCCAAGGATGAAAAACCTACTTGTGCAAATTGTGCCAATAAACATTATGGTGAGTGTCTATTGGGTACCGGGAGTAGCTTTTTTTGTGGTAAAGATGGGCACAGGGTGAGAGATTGTCCTATTATTGCTACTAGAGGAAGAGAGGGTAAGCAAGTTTGTCCTAGTGGTCCAACGAATGATGCTCCAACAACGAGGTGTTTCTATGAACTCCATTCTAGAGTGGAGAAGCCGGATGATAAGGAGAGTGATGATGATGTTTGTAAGTTCTCTTTCTTTTGATAAGATATGAGTTTCTTCTAAGTGGGGGAGTATGGTTTGTAGATGGGATAGAAGTCCTTGAAATTGTTGCTTATGCATGATGTTTAGGAATTTGGTTGAAATTGAATTTCATTAACTTTTTGTATTGTGTATTTTATTAAGTTATGATTATGTTGTAATATCTATTTACATGATGTTACTTTTCATATTAGCATGTTTATATTTCGAATTGCCTAAAATTGGATTTTTGAGAAAATTGATAAAATCACTGTAACATTTCAAACCAATTCACTGTAATATTTTGTGAAAAATGACTATTTGATTCTTTGGTCTAAAATTGTTGTAATATGGTTATAACTTATGTTTATAAGTATAGTATCGAATATGAAATGAGTTTTTACTATTTGGAATGAAGCATGTGAGTTTTGTAGAATAATGAGTTATAGAATTGTTTTGTAGTTTCTTACTGTGTTGTAAATCTCTTGGCTATGTGAAATTGATGTTTTCTTATTGAGTATGTTTTGTATTCAATGGGTATTAAATTTTAGTTAAGTCTCTAATGTATGAAGTGTTCAGAGAGTGGCAAGTGTCATTCGTGGATGAATGTTGTCCAAGTGGGGGAGATTGTAAGACCCCGAAGATGACCTAGGTTAACTAGAGCCTGACATGTTGGTATTGATGGTCTAAAGTCGTATATATGTCTAATACATGTCATAAAAGCAGTAGCAAAAGTATTAGGTTTGTTGGAAGTCAAACGTCAAGGGACGAGTAAGACGTTCGACAACTAAGTCACCTAAATGTCTCTTATGTAGTTCTGTGCTATTATCTGTGTTTCATGATGTTTTAACGTTCTTAATTTAGTTAACATAACATTTATAGGCAGTTTTTAATGTTTCGTGAAGTTTGGAGGTCAAACAACGAAGAACGTCCAAGGCGTTCGAAAGATATTCCTTGAACTTACCTTGTATGTCTAAGCGTGTTTCATTGAGTTTTACGTGTACTTTTTAGATTAAATTCAAGTGAGAGGTGTTAAACTTTTAGGATATTGTATTTGGTTCGTAAACGTCCGGGAAAATTATCCCTATGGAACATATAAGGGTCCTTGAGAAAGGACCCAAAAGCTGTTGCCAAAACAGTCCCGGTCAGGCCCTAGAAGACGGAGAAGTCGATGGCTCGTAGTCTTGTGCACGCCCTTTCGAAGGGTGTAATAATGGGAGACTTGTCCACGGGTGAAGAGGGAAACCTTGGAAAGCAACATTAACCACCGACAGTGGCCCGTGACGGTCCGTAATTGTGGTGACGTCCCATCAAGGCAGGAGTCGAGCTATCCGTCTTCCTGTGCAGGCTGCTGCCAAATTAGGGGTGAATTGGTAAATTCATCCCACTTCTTAATTAAGTCATTGGCGGTTTATTATGGGTGGTTATTTTACATAATTATATAAAGGGTAAATACCATAAAGACGTCATTCTTCCAAAGTGAAAACGGAAAACACTTAGAAAAATCCCAAAGGCTCCATTGAAGTCCAAATTGAAAAAGCAGCTAGGTGTGGGGGTTTTGAGTGGAAATTAATCATTAAAGTTAATAATTATCATCCTTCTGGTATGGATTTTTATCCTTGAAACTTGTTTCATCAAGGATCCCAACTCTCAACATGTTTTTCGAAGTTTTTTAAAGTGAATTGTCCGATTTTGAGATTTTACCATGGGTTCTTTCATAAATGATTTCTAATCATTGAATTTTTATATAATTGAAATTATATTGATGATTTAAACCTAAATTACCTATGAACCCATGTAAATTGATGAACCGTAGTTTTGACTACTTATTGGGTTAGTTGATATTAAGCTAATATTATTCAATTGTTTTGTAGTTTCTTATGGGTTTTCTAATGAGAAAAGAATTGTATTCAATTGATATATAATTGATATTAAATTTTTAAACCTCGATTGAATTGATGTACATTCCTTGAGTTTTATGGTTGTTGCTTTGAATTATTGTTCAAGGTCATGGGTAAAGGCCTTGTGATGTTGAATAGGTTGATTTGACATTGAATTGAAGTTTTGATGAGGGGATGAATTTATGCTTCCCCATTTTCTTTAATTTGATATTAATTATACTTTGATCCTATTGTAATTGGTATGATCAACTTATGGTGGTGGTGTTATGTGTTTTACTTGCAATTGACATGACCTTGTCGGTGTTACTTTATGCAATATGATGAACATGACCTTATTGGAAATTACTTGAAGTAATGTTGATATTTGTGTAGTTTATTATGTGAAACATGACATTTTCAATACACATGTTAAGTCATACAGGTTTCGTCTACTTATGTTGCCTTAAGTGATCATGTTAGACTATGACTTTGACATTATGAGTATAGTGTTAGGGTTAAGTCGTAGTGTCAGGGTTAAGTCTTGGTTATTCCTACATGGCTTTGTGAGTCTATGTGGAGTACATAATGATTTTACGAAGATATATAGGATGACTTGAAGATATTATATTGTTTCTCGGTGTTTCTACAATGTCTTGCCTTATGAGTTAAAAGTGAAGTATGTGGTATCTTGTCTTGGTTGACTTG
This sequence comes from Solanum lycopersicum, assembly GCF_036512215.1. Lineage (NCBI taxonomy): Eukaryota > Viridiplantae > Streptophyta > Magnoliopsida > Solanales > Solanaceae > Solanum > Solanum lycopersicum. The sequence continues at coordinate 49,578,890 of NC_090800.1, forward strand.
TATCACTTGCTTGATGTGTATATGATAGTGAATATGTGATGTTTTTAGTTAGGGTGTTATTACTCTTAGCATTGAATATATGAATGACATGTAACATTAAATGATGATATGAGAGTCTATTATGTGAAAACCTTGACTTAAGGGTAAAGTTAAGATTGTTTAAGCGTAAGCCGTAATGGTATCCTTCAATATAAAGGAATGATGGTCTTAAGGTTACTTGGATGGAAAAACATCATATTAGTCCTTAGGAAAGTCATAATGAGCATCTTGTCTCCATTTTAAGGTAGCCCTAGTGGACCTTCCTTGGTAGGGTAAATGTTATTGGGTTATGAACTTGTTATGGACCCTTTTATGGGAATCTAATGTATGAATTATTCTATGAGAACTAAGGCTAGAACCTAGTGAGTATGGTAAGGGAAGTAGTTCTAGATAAGTATGAAACTAGAATAAAAATAAGCCTTTAATATTACTTAACCATGTGACGACATTGGATGTGTCCAAGTTCTACCATTGGAAAGTTGAACAACATAATCGGAGTAGGATAGAACACCGAATCCTTGTCTAGTTATCAGGGTCTATGTTGGTTATTGCCTATTTTAATTATATGGACTACCTATTAGCATTAGAGGAGTTTATGGAGTTGAGGTGGTGGTATGGGACGCTATAAAGACATTGCATAATGGACTTTGAGGGTTTTTATGCAGAGTTCCTAGATCTTTTCCAAGACCATAACTTGAATGTCCTTTATTTAATCTATGAGTCTTAATGAACTGGTGACTTATGTTAAGGATTATGTAAATAAATGAGTACCTAATCTAAAGTGACTGAAGGACTCCTTAGATAAAGCATGAAGATAGCATAAGGGATGATCTCTTCATGTTTTATCTTCGGAAGTCTTGAGGATGACTCTAGTTAGGGAAGTTAGTTGATTTTGTGGACATGATCTAAGGCTTTGGTAGTATTAGGATTATTTAGGTAATGTTAAAGAGGTCACTATGGCATGTTACTTTCACATTGCAATTAGCGTAAAATATAATTCCTAATAGAGAAGAGTATTTACACGAAATCCTTCTTGTATGAATGACTTTAAAATATCTAACAAAGAGTGTGGATTTGTTTTCGTGGTCGAGGTAAGCCTATGGTGTGTAGTCTTAAGGATCACTTTGTGTGTCTTTAAGCAGGTTTATAGGTGGTCCTTTCTCATACCACCTTATGGAGTCTTAGGATAACATGGTAAGGGAAACCTCTTGGGAAATGAGTTCACTATGCTTGGGTTAAGTTATTTTTTGTAATACTGCACTCTGTTCACTGTATTTCTCAATGTTACTGTAATACTTCTAAAATTATGAGAGTTTTTTATGTACAAAATTATGATTCTTATACAATTTGAAATCTTAAATCATGAAGGTTTTATCAATTTGTTATGAAATCTTATTTTAGTAAAATGTCCCTTTTTCATGTTTTTACATATATTCTATACATAGTACATTATTTGATTAAACCCGTACTTTTCTATACTCTATAAGTATAGGTTAGAGGCATGTTTCAAGACTAGAAGAAAAACTTGGGAAAGATTTTCTCAAGACTAAGTTTGGTCTCATATATTCGAGACATAATCATATTTCTTAGTTTTGATTCTAAAGACTATTTTATATTTTCATTAAATGTAAAGGTTCGTGTCCCAAAGATATTTATATTGTGTCTTTAAGTGCTTGTGTAAATGAGATCAATCCTTAGTTTTATGAAATATGTTCTCTTTATTAATTTATTAATGAAATGTTTTATGTCCGCACTACTTTTCTATGTTATGTAATGAATGATAGCTAAGGCTTGTACAAGACCCCTAAAAGGTCAAGCACACAATTGTTTGGACCCATAGGTTTCCCCTTCTTCTAGGGGTACTTTCGGGTCGTTACAAATATTGGTTCAGAGCATAGGTATATGGGAACTAATTTAAGATCTAAAGTATCACAAGCCACGTTTTCTATTTTCTTGTTCATTGGTGTGAGTCGCACATCCATGGATTTGAGGCTATATGATAATAGACGTTTCACTTTCTTCATTATTCTAATGTCGTGCCTTAGAGTTCAGTTCTATCATATGTCTCTCTCAACTTGTTATTTTTTTGTTTATAGGATATGAATACAAGAAGATAAATCGCTAGGAGGGAGAAGGAAGGTGTGGGTAAAGAGAGGATCCCACCCTGTGGTTACCAGTTCCCTATAGTTGGCCAAGAGAATGTGAATAAGGAAGTTCCCCCTCCGGAACCTCAAGGGCCCCAAGGACATCAAATGCCCCGATGCCTCAATCTCCTCAAGCTCCGTTTGTTGAAGGGGATATGACATGAATTTTACCCAAATCATGACGGCTCAAGCTCAAGTAATTACTAATCATTTAGTTATCCAAGGTAACGTAGGATATAGACCTCAACCGAATGTTAGTACTTCCTCCCCTAGAATTTTGGATTTCATGAGGATGAACTCTCCTAATTACCATGGCACTAAGGTGGGCGAAGATCCATAAAGCTTCATATATGAGATACTCAAAGTGGTAGATGATATGAGTATGACCCCTAGGGAGTGAGCGGAGCTAGCCGCTTACCAACTCAAAGATGTTGCTCAAGTTTAGTGTGCAGAATAGAGGGATGAGAGACATTTAAGGGATGGTCTTGTAGATTGGGATGTGTTCAAAGAGACGTTTCTAGATATGTTCATTCCATTAGAGTGGAGGAAAAAGCAAATGGTTGAATTCATGAATCTTGGTCGAGGGGGAATATGTGTGAAAGCGTACTTTCTCAAATTCTCCCAACCCTCTAAGTATGCCCCGACCATGGTAGCCAACCCTAGGGCTAGGATGAACATAATTTTAATGGGAGTGTCTAGCTTGGTGGAAAAGGAGTGTCTTACGGCAATGCTCCTTAGTGACATGGGTATCACTAGACTCATGGTGTGAGCACAACAAATAGAAGAGTCCAAAATAGGGAGATAAGGAAAGAGCAAAAGAGGCCTAGGTTTAATGAATCTAGTCAACTAAAACCTAGGAGGAGGTTCTATAACCAAGATTCTTCCATGGGGAAAAAGTATAGCGTTTCCAACAAAAATTCCCAAGGTGTGACTATACATTTGAGAGGACCAAGTGTACTACCTGTGGGAAACAACATTTGGGTAAGTGTCTTGCCCGAACGGATCTTTTCATTGCATGTGGTATTAAGAGACACAAGATGAGGGAATGCCCAACATCAATTTAAAAAGGAAAGGGGCCAATCAAGATCCTCATGGTGGTCTATATCATAATGATCCAAAGAAGAACCGTCCATCTGGGCTAGGAGGGAGAACTAATCAGGATTTGATAATCGCGATAATTCTTGACAATCTATGGTTGTTATGTTTATGTTATAATATGATTTTATTTGATTTTTCCTTTCATATAATCATTTTTTCTTGATGAATTTTTTAAAGGATGAAATTTTGGAATTCTAGCATGTTTCCCAGTGCTAAAGTGATGCTCACTATAAGATTTTTCATTTATGAAAAAACTTGTATTGTCATGAATTTTGGCTTTAATGTGTGCAGAAGTGAGGTATATGATAAAGTTTTAATAACGGAGAATGTAGTTCCTCTATAAGTGAAGGCTGAGGGTGTTTTTTTAAAAGTGAAAGTTCTCGCAAAGTGATTGTGTTGCTAATTGTTTGAAGGTGTGAAATTGTGTTCCTTGTTAGTTGATTCTTCAACTATGGGTTGTTTGAACCTTCATTTAAATGTATTATGTTTTTTTCCAGAGGATTCCTTGATGGTCCTAATGTTTTATTGTCATTCGAGGACGAACAGTATTCCAAGTGGGGGAGAACGTAAGACCCTAAAACGAACTAAGGTTAACTAGAGCTTTGTGAATATTTATTAAATTTATTTTAATTTAAAATGATTTATATTGATTTTCTTAGACATTGTGTTATTTATGGTGATGTTTTGAACCCAAACGCCTATGACATTCACAAAGAGTGCCTTAGAAACTTCTTGTGTGTCTTGATGTGTTTTAGTGAGTTTTACGTGTTCATGTTAATCAAAATTTATGTGGATGTTTATAATACCTATACGACTATGTTTAGGGGTTTAACGTCTGGGCACAACCGCATATAGGACCCAAGAGGTAACCTAGAAGAGGACCCAAACCTTAGCACTCAAGCTTCAAAATCACTGCTCAATCGACGCCTAGCAGCCGACGGGCCCTAGTCAAGAAGACGCCTCGTCGTCTATGGGCATAGGTAAAGACTTGGAGTGGGAGATCAACATTACATATTGAAATACATACCCAAAAGACGTCCATGCAACACGGCCCATCGTTTAGTTGATGTCGTGTTGCTTAGGTCTGTCGATGGTCTCCTGAAGAAGATACGGGACACGCTGCCAACTTTTGGTGTTTTTTCTAAATTCACCTAAGTTTTTAGGACCATAGGATGATACTTTTAGGGCTTTACAGTTATATTATATTAGTTTTAACTCCTATACCAAGACAAGACCCCTCATTCAAAATATTCAAACTCTCTCTCTAAAGACAAACTCTTTCAAATCACCATTTGAGCTAAAACTCAACAAAGAGATACGAGGGATTGTTGGACGTGTTTCTTAATAAAAATTAGTGAATTTCCTACTCATTGAGGTATGGCAGTCATCCGTAAACACTCTTCCATTCATGGAGTCATTTGTAAATGATTTCAAAAAGGGGTTTTAAACTCTATGTTCTCCTAATTTTTATTTCCAAGCATGGGTATTCATGTGAAACTGTTTTAATGATTCAAATAGGTTGATTTTAAATTTAATTGATTATTTTAATGGAAAAACCCTAAAGAACTCATGCTTATGAATATTTAAAACTTTTAGCTTAAGTAATGGGTTAAATGAACATGTTTGTGTAGGGTATGAACTTTGGTTTCCTTATGTTGTTCTTATGATTTAGCTACTGCCATAAGGGCATTATTATGGTAAAATATTGAGGAATTTTTTATAGGTGGTAAAGTCTTGGTTTAATGGTAAGTTTCTTATATTGTACAACTCTTATTTGAATGCTCTTGAGTGGTATGGTCCACCTTCTTGGTCGCGGTATTTACTTGATGTCTAGCTCTCATGGTCTATGTCGGTTAAATCTATTCCCCCGCAAAAGAATAAATGAAGTAAGTCTCCTAAAAGAATGTACTACTTAGGGTAGGCGGTGGAATGGGATGCTATCTATCCATTGTACTAGGTAGAACTTATGAAAGGGGATCCTTGGTACGCTTTATATGACATGTATGAACTAAGTATCCTAAAAGAACGTACTACATAGGGTAGGTGGTATGAGATTCTATCTATCCGTTGCACTAGGTAGACGTTCCAAAAGGGGAGACTTGGTGTGTTCTATCATGTGTTGTAAAAGAAGTGAGTTAACTCAAGTTCTAATGTTAAGGGAGTATGTTAACTCTATGTTTTATGTGATGAAGTTAATAGTGATTAGTGTAGAATACTTAATCCAAGGGAATTCTCAAGGAGCACTAAGTGGGAGTAGTAGTATGAGATGCTAATCTCACATTGCACTTACTTTAACTTATAAGTCCTATTGGAGAAGAGTACTTACATTAAATACTTATTGTATGAATGTCTTTGAAATATATAGCCATGAGTGTGGACTTGTTTCCCCGTTCGAGGTAAGCATATGGTTGGTAGTCTTAAGGATCGCTTTGGTGTTTCTTGAAAGACGTGTATGGAGGTTCCTTCCTATCTCACCTTAGGGAGTCTTAGGATAACTTGTTTCGGGAAACCTCACAGGAAACGAGTTCACTATGCATGGGTTAAGTTATTCAATGTAATGTTTCACTATGTACACAGTATGATTTTCTAATGTTACTCTAAAGTTTATTTTGCTTCTAAAATTATGAGAGTTCTACTTTAGGTACTAGATTATAATTCTTATACGATTTACACTCTTAAATCATGAAGGTTTTATCAATAGGTGCATGAAAGCTTATTTTATTAAAATGTCCCTTTTTGCATGTTTTTGCATACAACATATACTTTTACTATACTCTATAAGTATAGGTTGGAGGCAAGTTTTAAGACTACAAGTTTCAACACTATGTATGTCCTCATTTATTCGAGGCATAATCATATTTCTTAGTTTCAATTCGAAAGAATTATTTTGTATTTTGCATTTAATTTAAAGAGTCGTGTCCCTAAGATATTTATATCGTGTCTTTATGTTGGCTTGTGTAGACGAGATTAATCCTTAATTTTTATGAAAGATGTTCTCTTTATTAATGTATTCGTTAAAAGTTTTAATTACGCACAAGTTTTAATGTTTTATGTAATGAATCATAGATAAGGCTTGTACAAGACCTCCGACGGGTCAAGTACGCAATTGTTCCGACTCATGGGTGCTCCCTTCTTCTAGGGGGTACTTTTGGGTCGTTACAATAGCATTAATAGTAGTCATCATTATATTTATAAATATAGGCGAATAAGATGTTCATAAGTGAAACTAACAACATATAGGATCTCAACATGTAAAGTCAACGTAATTATAACATTTACTTTATAAGATCATATGAACATAAGAACCACCTTCTAGGATTTTCCTCAAATCCAATTAGTGCAAATTCCTTGGTACAGACCCATACCTTACCTAGACTAAGTCAACCTAGTTAGTGTTCACATTATTACATCAATTTACTTTCAGGAACAATTTCCTTAAACAATTATAGACCAAAAGATCTAAATGTGGAATTCGGTGTCATAAAAACTCTAAATCGAAAGAAGGTGGTCTAGTTGCCAAAGTAGAGCCAAACATGAACATTGCGTCTAGGTCGATCCACTAGCTAGTATTCCTATGGAGGCGACATAGTTCTCAAACTAGGAGACATGTTTGTGACCTTTATTATGTTGTTAGTCATTGTAATCTCTATCTTATGAGTGTTTAGTGAACCTACCTTCCATACTTGGGAAGGGACACTCGTCACTACTAATTTAGTCGGTTCTATGCTAGAGTCCCTTTTTGAAATATATTCTTTTACCATCATAACTTAGTTAGGTCATAGGGGTCTACCCCATATATATTCATAGTCTTTAGCTCAATAAGAAATTAATGAGTATGCCTTTCAATACAACTCACACATGTGATTTAGCACATGAAAATCAACATATCATAATAAGGTACATATGTAATGTATCACCAAACCTATATCATTACATCTTAGACAAAAACTCACAAACCTTATAATCAAGACATTTCAATTACATCATCATACAACCCTATTCAACCTAGTCATAAGATACACTTCAATTAAACTTCAGCACCAAACACAGGTAATTATAATAGAAGTAAAGGTTTGAGATTACAAAGACTTACACGCTATCCTTCAGAAGCCATCATCAGTGGTTTTACCATCAACCAAATTCCACCCAATAATAGGTGTAACAACATCATTAAAGTATATTCGATAAATACAAAGCCAATTGTATCATCACTATCCTTATTAACTTTAATTCATAATCTAGGGCTTAGGGGACAATGGTTCGTCAAGAATTATTCAAGATTAGGTCTAATCCCAACAATACATGTCTCTAGGGAGTCTATAAATGGAATAGAATAAATGCAACAATCAATACATTCATAATTCCCCTTCAATTCATAATAAAAAACAATGATTTGGGAAAATTTGGGAAAGGATATGATCTATACAAAAGTCCAACGATTAACATAGATTACGTAACAATCTACACTAGATTAGTAAAAGGTAATCATAATTCAATATAACTAATAATAAATTAACTTTAGAATAAAACCCATTGTAGAGTTTTATCCATAAGAATTGAGTAATTGAAAATCAACATTTAGAGGACCTCTTGGGGGAAAATAATCTCAAAAGTAAAGAAACCATACCTTAGTTAAGCTTTGTCCACAAAAATTGAATGAAAACCTTGGAGACTTTGTATTCTTCCTAAATATTCTTGTTCTTTAATGATGGATGAATGGAGACAGAGAAAGTAGAGAGAAGTGAGAGAAATTTGAGTTTCAATTTCGGTTTGTGTTTTTTAGTGGGAAATGAATGATTTTTTTTTACCTAAAGTCAATACATAGCCAATCCCCGAATACCCAAACTATCGCTCATTAAGTTGGACATCCAAAAATCAAGTCCAATTAAAACTTCACTGTGATTCCCCGTCTATCTTCACGCCCCACTTCACGGTCCGTAAAGTTCATGATGGACCATGGTGGTGGCTGTGTAGTGTTGAAGCAGTAGATCCTCCAAAAGATCCCCCTCCACTTTCCCACCAACGCAACTTCACGAGCCCCCTTGCTTCCTTCTATGAAGATGCACCACATCCCGTCAAGTATTTCTTGGTGATCTTAGGAAGTATATCACAAACACCCCACAAAAATCCCCTCATTTTTCAATGGATTTTTCATGGCTTTCCCTCTCCTTCCATCAAGTGCACCATGAGTCATGAAGGGGCTCGTGTTTTGTTGGACAGTAACTTGGCCTAGAAGCCTCTTCTCCCCTATTTCCAAGTAATCTTCCTGAGATCCCCACCTTGTCCGTGGTCATGACCACGAGCCTTGGTCATGCTCATGAAGAGTGAGGCAGTAGCCTCCTTTCTTAGGAAGCCTTGGCCTCTTTTGTGTGGCTTTCCTTGAATGTTTGCGCTCTTCACATGGCCTTACGTTCTTATACCCTCCCATAGGCACCTATGTCCATCCTCATAACTGCACCATGATTAATAATTTATGCACATATTTAAAACCATCAAGGCACCACAGAAGTCCAAGTGGCAATTTCACTAGCCGTCGTGGACGTTCCTTGATGTTTTGACACTAACACTTCCTCAATAACTCATATTCATTATTTTAGGCCTAATAATAGTGTTACACACCTTAGAGAAACATGTTATGCTCTAGATAAGGTCTTCGACTTCTGGAGTATTACAATACTACCCAACAAGATAATGACTCAACTAAACCACGAAAACAAAGGGTCTTGCAAAACTTTGGGGAAACATAGAAGAGACATGGCCATAAAGGAATCTTTCATTTTTTTCCACACTAAGGAAAGTTAATTTCTAGGTAAACTCTAACAACCCTAAAAACGTATAAGATAATAAATGCTTAATGTGTAAAGAATACCTATGATTAGACAAGGGTTCACACGGATTGATGCACGTAGAACCAGACCTCGGAACCCTTTCTACATCCAAGCCAACTAACTTGGGGAGTTATTTGATCTTTTAGAGGTTGATTCCAACCATATAGGGCTCTCGAATATGAAGATTTACTTGGAAGAGTCTTTACCGAAATTAAAAAGGAAATATTACGTTAGGAGGGTCTAGGGGTAAAATGTTCTTTTTAGGGTAATAGTTTTATCTTTATCTCCATAAATATACAATTAATTATTTAATCAACATGTTTTAGGGATATTTTGGGGAGAGAGGGCTAAAATTGGGCTGTTGAAGTGAAGTCTAGCATCACCCGGGTTTGACCATCGTTGAAGCAATGAATGGAAGTGAATTTTTGTATGCTATTGAATTAATGTGATTAATTAATAATTATTATTCATTGTATGATTTAAAATGAAATATAAATCATATTTTTATTAAATAAAAAAAACCTTATTGACTAAGTCTTAAAACTAGACTCCTAAGCCTCCTACAACTTCCACTCTCTCACATTTATCTCTCCACTCTCACGCTCAATCTCTCTTATTCTTTCTCACGTTTTATTCTCTACCAAAATAAGATACAAAAGCATAAAAGTAAACCAAGATCTTCACACTTGAATAACTCGCACGAAATCAAAAGAAAACAAACGTTAATCGCACACTAGTCTAAGGGATGTTGTCTTTCGAGTGTAGTTGATATTGAGGAGGCTTACACGTGTTCTTGGATCAGGTTTTTGGAAAGCAAGTCAAGATTTTCACATAAAAAAGGTATGGGTTTTCTTCTCTCTTGGTCCCTTTCCCAAGAGACCCCTTAAGAATTAGTCAAATATAATCCGAAAACAATTGTCCATGTTGCATGTCCATGGCACTAGCTCCCATTGATTCGTAGGTTGGGTATGTTTTTTGATAATTATTAGGTATGTAATGTGTTCTCTTGTTGAATATGTTCATGGATGTTGTTTGGAATCGTATGCATGTCAACCTATATTTTTTCGAAAAGAAGTGTATGTGTGTACAATGTAGTCGTGGCTCTTTTGGTTTGAGGTTCAGAAATAACATGTTATTGTTGTTTTATTACGTGCACAAACGTATACAAATGGTGATGTTCATACGTTATGTAAATATGTTTATTTGATTGCAATTCATTATCGAATGAAATCTAGAAAATTAACGTGAAGAACTTACTAAAAAACTATTTAGAACCTCCAATGATTTAATGTGAAAGAAGTAAGAAAATAGGCTGCAAAAATTTCCAGCAACTTGTTAAAGAGTTTTGTCCAAGCTAAGGAGAATTTCATGCTATGAAAAAATTAACTAAAATATGTGAGATCAGGGGTTGAACCCCTGACCTAACCATGTTAAAAATCAATGAAATAAGTTGAGAAAAAGGGAATGTGGCATGCAGGACAAAAACCCATGACTTTTGCTGGAAAATGAAAAATGAAAAGAAAATAAATGAGAGGAGTGGGATTCGAACCCACAACCTCTCAGACTATAAAGGAGAAAGGAAAAGAAAATGAAAAAGAAAAAAAATAAAAGGAGTGGGATTCGAACCCACAACTTCTCAGTCAGTAAAGGAGAAAAGAAAAGGAATGTGAGGCATGGGATTGGAACCCAGGACCTCTTAGGCAGATTTAAAGAGAATTAAAAGTGCAAATAAAATGAATGTGAGGCGTCGAAATTGAACCCACGACCTCTAGGCAGTAATGGAGAATTACAATAAAAATAAAGTGAGGCTGTGGGGGTTTGATCCCACAACCTCATTGTCAATGTGAGGTAATCAAGGAGAAATAAAGAGAGAAATAAAAGGGGTTATGGGGGTTCGAACCCACAACCCCTCGTCCAAATGGAGAGAGCTTCAAGAAAATGAAATTAAAAGAAAATGAGGTTGTGTGGGTGTGATCCCACATCCTCTCAATCCCATTGAGCAAAAAATGAAGAGAAAAACTAAGGAAAAATAAAATGAAAGTGTTTGGGATCGATCTAGGGTTCCAATGTCATGAGGACTATAAATAAAATCAATAAAAAATGTAAGAGTTGTCAAAGGTATTCGAACTTGGGTTCCCTTGCCTAAATTTTTGTATTGATACATAAATCATACGTGAAATACGTGTTAAAAAATAATGCCACCTACTTAGATTAAAATTGAGATCTTGGCATACATACAAGATACATAAGTCTTGTACAACATAATCATAGGAAGATATGAGTCACCTAACTAACTATGAATGAAGCCTCATGGCTTGTATGTATAGACCCATAAGTCTAGCATACATTTAAAAAAAAATAAACCTAAGATGTAAGTAATAATATGAAGTAACCCAAGAAGGGTTAAGTAATAATGTAAAACACACTAAATGGCCAAGTGCATTGGCATATGGTTAAATGATTATTATTCAATGAATTGATGATACCCTAGAAGGGTTAAGTAATAGCAACACACAAATGGCCAAGTTCATTGGCATATGATGAAATGAAAATTCACGTAAAAAGGGTTGAGTAATTATGAAGAGCAATTGTGCGAATGTAAATGAATGTGGTGACAACATAATATGAGGCTAATTTAAAAGATAAGAGAAAACTCAAATGATCCTAAGTAAATGTTAAAAAAACATACTCACCTATGAGAGTGTAAGTTAATGAAGAGACCAGTCTCTATGAACACTCTAATGAAAGTATTGAGATTCACATACTTAATACTAATGATGAGATGAGAAATCATATATTGAGCTATGATGTCCTCATACTAGAATCCAGCTTCCATGATGTATGAATTGAATGTAATGGAACTTTATACTGATCACCGATTGACTAGCTGTGAGTGGTGATGCCTTATTTAGGGAAGGGCGGAGGTTCACGTAACTCTCATGAGATTAGACTATTCGGCATGCCCGGTATCGGTCTCCTTATATCTCCTAGTCTTCGAACTTATACTGCCAATATAGGGATCTGGCGGGGTTCAATTTGCGTGTACGCTAGCATGTTTTGGATCACTTTGGTCGGTGATTCCACCTCTTTTCGGTGTGGTGTTTAATGACACTGGATTTCATGATGCTCACATCATCTATGTCGGTTAAAGTTGAAGTTCCCAATGAATAAATGAGGTCAGCCTCAAATGATGCACATAATGAAATGAATGATAGCAAAGGTGTTAGGATAGGATAATAAAAAGGTAAGTTATATTCAAGTAATGACATTAGGTCATTCTTGGTCATTGTACAACAAACCTGATGAAAGTCTTAAGCTACATCCTAGGTATAGCTGGTGTTTACACTGGCCCATGAGTAAAATGAAATGAAGGACGTATGAATGAATGAAGAAGACTCGGTGTTTGATAAAGTAAACTCCATAGTTGACGTCCCATCTGTTGAGCCCTTATTTTTGGGAAGTCTTAATGTCAAGTCCTTGATTCCAATGTTTCATGGAATACGAATGAATGATATGATATGTGTTACATGAATTATGATATTTTCTATGTGAATATGTTATATGATGTTTGCAAAATTATAAATTTGATGATGCATGTTATACTCATGGCATGACTTTCTTGATCCAAATTTGGCAAGTCCACTGACTTGAGTTTCCATAAATCACGTTGTTAGGAAAGAGCTATTCTTTTTCATGCATGTCCTTGATTTGTGGTTGCATATATCCATACTTTGAACAAGTGTGTACGAATTTCAAAAAATATCTACTTATAGGTGCAGGAATAGGGGGACGTTATATCATTCAGTACGACGTTGCAACTATGTGGATGTGGAGCTTTCATCCAGACTTGGTAGGCCCTCATACTTTCGAGGCTGTCTAATGTCATTATCTTGCTTAGATGTAGGCGTTAGCTAGTGGTGCATGTTCCACTAGTGTTTCATTTCCCATTTCATTTCATATTGTGTATTGATGCCATTCTGGAAAGTAAACATTTAATGAGGCTACGAATTATTTCTTTCATTTGATGATTTTAATGTTACATGGTTGATGGTAAACAATTATACATGTAATAGAATGTTTAGTAAGCATCTTAGAAAACAAAAATTTCAAATTTTCCGCTAAAATTTATCTAGATGAAGTAAGAATGATGTATGTAGGCTTGTCTGCGGCCTCTGAGAGGCCAACAACGCCGATCTCGTCTGGGGTCTAGACTCCGATCGTGACATAAACCTTAAGGAAAACATTGTTCCAATCTATGGGACAAAACTCTTTTCTTCCCTCGTTTGCCACTGTTAGAATAGGTTCATAAGTGGACAAATCAACTAATAATAAAGATCTCCCAGCCATACAAGGTATCTATGAAGAACCACACATATAGAAAGGTCAACATTGAACTATTACATATATATAAAGGAAACGTACATCTTTACCTATTAACCACACTTCTTCAAAGCATTTGAAGCGTAAAACAATATCAAAAGACTATCATCATACAAAACCACATAGAAAGTTATCATCCAAAAATGAAATTTGTTTTCACCATAACAACTTCTAACATCTATTAACCATATTATGACATACATTTATAAACATAACATGTCATTTCTCATAAGTCACCTATGTAGGTATAAATGGCACCACACAAACACATTCCAAAACTCACATTCACACATACTTATAAAAAAAGAAGACAAACCTAAGCATCAAAACTCACCTTTTCTCCCTCAAAAATTGGGATATGATCCTATCCAAGGAATTACATATCAAAGACCACCGGACAAGAAAACATAAGAGAGAGATCACATAGAGCTATGATCTTTGGAACGACATGAGAGTAATGAAGACGGGAAACTCGATTGTCCTATAGCGTCTTGCTCATGGAGGTGTCACGACTCACCACCAATGAACGAGACTCAAATAGACATGGAAATATGAGACTTTGGACCCTACAACCACTTTAAATTCCCATGCTCTTTTACCACGTTCGTCACGACTGGGAGCACCCCCTAGAAATAGTATTGCGTACATGACCTCTCAAAGGACTTATACTAGCCCATAATTATCATTCATCATATTATCATAGGAAATTTAGTGGAAAATCTAAAACATTCATAGAAAATGTTATGTTAGAAACATCACTTCAATTAATATAAAAACAACATAAGTACATAGTTAGACTCTAGGTCTCTTTGCCATCTTAGACTCAACATCATTACAGTTTATTAGGGACACGACCCTTATATCATAAATCATAACTAAACTATTAACATAACTTCGATTGAAAAATAAAATGAGAAATCATTGAAGTTAAGGACACCGTTCTTTGAACTTAGGGAAGCTATCCAAGCCCTTCACTTTAAGAGACATCCTGAAGTCATGACCACCTACACTTTGTGTAAAAAGGTGAAGAAGAATGGTGTTAGTACAAGAATATACTAAGTATGGAAACCATGAAAAACATGCATTTTAACAGGACATTTTAGTTTGAAACTATGCATCATGTCTTTTTGTAGAAATTCTTAATACCTTGATACAACAAGAACATCATAGCTCATATACATCACATATGCATGGACGCTATTCATATTATCACATAAATTTATATAAGTCATCTAAAACTCATTTAACATTTCATAACATTACACTTATTTTTCTTTATGTCATTACCTCCACCCCAAGTAACGCTCTAGCGATACTTGGTGCAATGCATGAATAGTGTCCCATTCAACCATTCACACTCAAGCATCACCATAAGTCCATAAAGGTACACATTCTCATATCCTTCATTAACATCAAACTCATAAACTTCATAGAGACATAGCACATCATGACAATAAAATCTTCACATATAACTCGACACTATGCATGAACCTCATATAAGACTTATTCCAAGTCATCACGTTAGTCAACACTTCCAACAACAACATAAGAGGCAATAGTAAACAATAACATACATGGAATTTAATTGATAAAGACATCATAAAATTCTACTAATATTCCCAAATTAAGTCTACTAGCGCAATGTCCATGTGAAGCTTCATAAGCTAACACATGCTAAGTAAACCTATAAGGAGACTGCAAGCCTTATCATTTACTTAATACATCAATGTAGTAAGTATATACACTTCTTACATACCAAGCCATGCCTTTCTCATATAGTCACTAAGACCAACATTATGAACATAAGGTAAGACCTAATCATATAGACATAATAGGACTCCTACCATGCATATTATCAGAAAAAGTAGACAACACTACCATTTCATGCTTAAGAAACTTAAATATATACATATACATATAGAACAACTTCCTAGAACTTCCTTAAAGAGGTACTTGTGCAATGCATATGTAAGTTCAATACTCTCACCTATCCAAAGGAACTTCCGTTAGGTTATCCTAGTTAGGGTTCCTTACATTACTTACATTGTCTATTTTACTTAAGGAAAACTATATCCTTAACCGACACTAGGACCATGGGCTTACCCCCAGACGTAATCGGCGTCATCCTCCTCTTTGAGGACTAAGACTAGACTCTTAGTTTACATCATCACATTCATAAGTCGAATTTAGCAGAAAAATAAACTTTTATTATTTCTACTTGGATGTTTATATAGACCTTTATATACACATAATATATTTATATATATCGAGTATACATAGATCCTTTGTATAGGAAGGTTACATAGCCTTCTTCTTTATTACATATATACATTATATATAAGATAAAAAATAGTCTCAAAGATTATCTCATCTCATACAACCTAAGCGATCATAACAATTTGGGCACAACCCTACATCAATGTAAAGAAGCCAGATATATGCTTATACAGATTGTACTCAAATGAAAATGGAATAAACATAAAAGTCTTAGAAAAACTAAGCAACTTCATAAGAACGATATTGGCATCGCCCTCAAAAAGTAAGTACCTATCAACTTGGATGATAGATAATATCCAGGCCTTTTTCAAGTCGTCTCGAAGGAGCCTTGAATGATCGGAACCTAAAATGTTTGGGAAAAAGGAACAAAATGAGGTTAGTACGCCACTTGTACTATGTTTGAGACCATATTCTCATATAAGATCAAAACATGCCAAAAAGGGACATTTGGTTTAAACCATGCTATTTTATCCTTTAAAAGTATTATGTATAATCAAGAAACTCATACCAAGTAACAAAACATTCTTTCTAACTCAAACACGTAATATAGATTTCACCATACTTGAAGCCATAGTGTACTACAACTTAATCATAATTGAATAACACCACAAGCATGAATAAGTGGTAATCTTATCAAAATAAGCAAGACAATTACTCATGAGTACTCATAAAGTCAAAAAGTGTAATGACCACGTAAATCCCCATAACCTTACTCAGTCAAGTAGTCCCAACAAAAAGCAATAACAAATGTCAAACTTTAATAACATAATCCAAATACACATGTTCATAAGGGTAATCATAATCATATGATAGCATTTATATTGTAATATCAACATGTCACCATAATATGCATTATTATCATATACATACATAATATCAACTCCCTAAAGCTTCCATCAAGTACAACTTAGTGCAATGCATAAGTAGAGTCCCATACCCAACCTAAGCTAGGTCAAACCTCTAAGTTACCTTAGTTAGTTTATAATTCATTGCTTCATTTTAGTTTAGGGAACACTTGCCTTAACCCACATAGACCACAAGATCTATATGTGGAATTTGGTGTTGTAAAACCTTACACCGACGAAAGGTGGTCTACCGGCCAAAGTAAAACCAAATATAAACGTAGCTTTCTAGGGGGATCCACTAGATAGTCTTCCCATGGGGTCATAATAGTTCAAGAACTAAGAGATGGTATATCCCTCTTCATACCACTTTGCAATAGGGGCCTCCTCTCATGGGAATCTATTGGATGAGTATTCGTCTTTAGCAAGTCAACATCTCATGTTGAATTATAGGGTGAATCTTCCTCTTTGGAAATTCAGCACATCCCATTGTAAAGTTCACTTAGTGCTATGCTAAATCCTTTTATTGAAATGTCTTGAAGTCTTTATTAATAATAATAACTTAGTTCAGGTCATATGATCTAGAACTTGTATAATAATAATCATCATAGCTCAATAGGAATTGCATGAGTATCAATATTTTCATTACAACTCATATAGGTGAGGTCAACATATTATATATCATTACGTAATAAGGCACATTGGTAAGAATAACCCCCCTTATAGCATTTACATCTTAATAAACCTCACAAAAATAATGAATAAATATAAATTCAACATCATACCACCATATCAATCCTAAATAAGGAGTACTCCAACACAACATCATGACATAATAATAATTAACCACCAATTGAAGTAAAGAATTAGGATTACAAGACTTACTCAAGCCTCCTTCATATTTAATCATCAAGGTGTTTGCATTGAATCTTTTCTTAAACCCAATTAGGTCATAACATCAACATAGTCCAATAAATAAAATGAAAATAAGGTTACAAGATTCACTACACTATAATTCAATAACAAATCAAAGATTAAGACAAGATACGTAGGTCAATTCTCATAACCTAGATCATATCTAAAATACTAGTATGGAAGGTTACAATTCACCCTAGTTTTTTAATTATTAGTGTATAAACATAATGTAATAGTAATTCAACCAATAATCAAGTCAATTGAATCAATCACAACCTAATTTACATCCAGATCAAACCTTGAGTTAAGGGTTAAGGATCATATTCTTCTATTTAGATAAAACAATAACAAATTATCATAATCAAGATAAGATACATGTTATTGTATTAATTATACCCAAATAAATCACAAACAACTAAGTTCATAAAATCAAATTCGTAATTGGATGAAACCCACTTCAAAACCCAACTTTTTAAAATACTTTGAATGAGCCCTTTGAGGAAAGAAGTCTCAAAGGTTAATTAGATCCAATACCTTAACATTTGAAGAAGGTTTGATGGAGAAAATTTTCCTTTCAAGCCCCCAAACCTTCCCTAGCTTGCCTTCAAAGGTGTATTCCAATTTAGAGAGAAAGAAGAGAAAAGGAAGAGATTTTTTTTGAGTTATGTTTAGACTTATGAGGTTTGGGGTCTCTATATTGGGGTTAGTTTACCGGATTAGACACCATTAAACCCCTAATTAAACACCTAACACCTTAAATAATTAATAAATAAGTTAAAACCTTGTAGGAAAAATTGACCCTCACAAACGAGATCCCGAAAGATAGGTCGTCTATTAGTCAACAACTTGGCCCCCCTCCGACTTGCAAACTCGTCATATTTTTAGAGAATTGTGTAGGAGAGGGATTTTCCATTTTGGTTAAGTGTGGGAGAAGGGTTTGCATCGACGCCACGTTGATCCACAAACGAGCCATTCCTTAGCTTTCGTGGTTGCACACTGCCCAGACAATGTTGCATCCTACATGCTAGGGCCTCCTCAAGGGCCCTTTGTTTGTCCTTGGGGAGTCGTAGCCGGAGGTTTCGACTAAAAATCACCTAAAACACATGTTGTACACCCTTCCACATAATTTCATGAATTTTCAACTCCTAAAAGGTAGTCAAATAGGCTAAGGCACACTAGTACGTCCTTGAACAAAACATCAAAACGTCATGGTCATTCATAGACGTTTTGGGTTCATAACCTCCTATATGACATATATTCATTATTATAGTCCTAAAAACAGTGCCTAGACCTCAAGACACCTATGCTAGGCTCTACGGCAAGTTTTTTAATTTTCGAAATGTTACATAACCCCCCCTCTCCCCCCAGGAACAATTGTCTTTAAATGACACTAAAATTCTTTTGAAGGAAGGAACAATATCAAAAAAAACATAAATAATATCATTTCAGCAAGGTAAAATTCAAAACTTCAATTACCATGCATAAGGATCAAACACTTCATCATGCGGCATTTCCTTCTCACAACACACGTGAGCTCAACATACATTACATGAGTTAATTAACACAAAGTTCCACTTATAAATAGGTCACATAACTTTTAAATAACACTCAACATATCAAAATGCACAAAATAACTCAAACAAACCAAAAGGAAAAAATTCAAGTTTTAAGCACCAACTTATTGAAATTCACTGTAATGCTACCTAAAACTTCACATTTTTTGCAAAATTTCACCAAAAACCATGAAACTTCAATTTATAGTCATATTTATGTTATTTAAAAGATTGACTAACCTTAATTATCAAAAATATGAGGGTAAGGGGACTTTATGTTGGCCTCGGCCTCCCATGTTGCACCCTCAACTAGGTGATTTTTCCATAACACTTTACGGAGACAACCACTTTATTCTTTAAATTCTTGTCTTGCCTATCAAGAATTTTAAAGGGAACTTCCTCATAGGATAGGATAGGTTATCCTTGACACCAATACCCTTAATAGGAAGAATGGACTCGGGATCACCGATAAACTACTTCAACATAGAAACATTGAAAATCATATGAACCGAAGCTAATTAACTAAGGAATTTTAATTCATAGGCAACCTTACCAACTCTTTTAAAGATTTCATAGGGACCCACATAACGAGGAATCAATTTCTCTTTCTTTCAAAATCTTAACTCTTTTCATTGGTGAAATTTTCAAATACACTTTATCACCTTCCTTAAACTCCTAATCCTTTTTCCTATGATCAGCATAAGACTTTTGCTGATTATAGGCCGTTTGGAACAGGTTTTTTATGATATGAACTTTCTCCAAAGTCGTAAACCATATTGGGATGAAGAAGCAAAGGTTCTCTAACTTCAAACCATCAAATAGGAGACCTACATCTCATACCATACAAAGATTCATAGGGAGCCATGGAAATGGATGAATGAAAACTATTAGTATATGCAAACTCCACCAATGGAAAATGCTTATCCCAACTTCCATTAAAATCCATTTGAATAGTATATTCTGCTTGACCATCCGTTAAGTGGTACTCAACTTTACCCTAGTACCCAACCCTTTTTCGAATGACCTCCAAACCCTAGATGTGAATTGTGTTCTCCAATCTGATATAAAGGATAACAGAACACCATGGCGACGCACAATCTGATCTATGAAGATCCTAGCATAATATTCTGCCAAATAAGTAGACTTGATGGAAATAAAGCGAGCAGACTTAGTCAACCTATCCACAACCACCCATATAGAATCATATAACTTTGAGTCAGAGGCAAACCCACTAAAAAATCCATATTGATGTCTTCTCACTTCCAAGTAGAAATTTGGATTTGTTGTAGTAAGCCACCTAACTTTTGATGTTCGACTTTTACTTTTTGGCAATTTGGAAACTTGGAAACAAACTCTGCTATGTCCTTCTTCAAACCTTCCCACCAATACATTTCCCTTAGGTCATGGTACATTTTTGTCGAACCCGGATGATTGAACTAGCGGGAACCATGTGTTTTCTGAAGGATCCGTTCCCTCAACCCATATACATTGGGAACACACGATATCCCTTGGTACCTTAACACACCCTCCCCCCAAGGAGAATGACTCATTTAACTTTCCGAGAAGCACTTTTTTAAACTCCATTAATGGTTTATCAAGGTGTTGTTTGGACTTTACCTCAACAACTAATGATGTCTCGAAGTTATGATGGACCATGAATCAACCATTAGGGAAATCTCTCAACCTCACACCCGACCTAGCCAGCCTATAAACCTATTTCTCTAGATTTTTCTTGGCTTCATCTATGTGTGACACACTACTCATTGTCATACGACTTATAGCATCCACTACCACATTGGCCTTGCCAGGGTTATAGAGGACACTCATATCGTAATCTTTCAACAACTGTAACCATCTTCTTTGTCGGAGATTCAACTTCTTTTCGGTAAACACATATTGGAGTCTTTTTTGATCGGCAAAGACAACAACATGAACACCATTCAAGTAATGCCTCCATATTTTCAAGGAAAACACCACGGCTTGTAACTCAAGGTCATGAGTTGGATAACTTCTCTCATACACCTTAAGTTTCCTAGAAGCATAGGCATCACCTTTCCATGTTGCATAAGCATGCACCCTAAACCCACACGGGATGCATTACAATACACTCCAAACCCGTTTTTACTCTCTAGTAAAGTCAACACCGGAGCAGAAGTAAGCCTATCTTTCAACATTTGGAAGCTCTATTCACATTCCTCAAACCACTCAAATTTCTTACACTTTTGGGTCAAAGTAGTCAAGGAAGGTGCAATGGATGCAAACCATCCACAAACCTCCTTTAATAACACTCTAGACCCAAGAAACTCCTTATGTCGGGTGGAGACAGTGGTCTAGGACAATTTTTGACCACCTCCGCTTTATTGAGTCTACCTCAATCCCTTCACTAGAGATGATATTCCCAATATATGATACTGACCTCAACCAAAATGCACACTTACTATAGTTTGCAATTAATTTATGTTCCTGAAGTGTTTGCGATTCTACCGTTAAATGACCCACGTGACCACTCTCATTTTTCAAATACACCAAGTTTCGTCAATGAAGACAATGACAAATCAATCTTGGTAACTTCAATACACCCTATTCATTAGGTCCATAAATTACACCGGAGCATTAGTAAGACTGAAAGTCATTACCAAGAACTCATACTGGCCACACTAGTTCTGAAATGCCATCTTTGGTACATCCTAACCTCTCGCTCCTTAGAGTTGATCAAACCACACTAATTTTTGAAAAGTAGCTCGCTCCATGGAATTGATCAAACAAGTCATAAATCAGAGGGAGGGGATACTTATTCTTTATAGTGACCTTGTTTAGTTAACGATAGTCAATACACATTCTCAAAAGCACCAGAGTACCCCAAGGAGAGATACTAGGCCTTATTAAAACCTTGTCTAGTATATCTTTGAGTTGCACCTTCAACTCCCTCAATTTGTCCGAAGCCATCTAGTAAGGAGGGATTGAAATGGGATTCATTTCTGGTAGCAAATCGATACCAAAGTCAATTTTCCATTCGGGAGGATTACCGGGATTGTCATTAGGAAAGACCTCGGGAAATTCTTCACTACGAGGACTGACTCAATGGGAGGAATTTCGTAGTCTAAATCTTGAATGAATACAATATGGTATAGACAACCTCTATAGATCATTTATCATGCTTTTAGACAAAAATAATACGACCTCAAGGAATAGAATTTCCTCCCTTCCACTCAACAACGGGTTCATTTGGAAAGTTAAACCTCCCTACTCTTGTCCTACAATCAATAGAGGCAAAACATGCATGCAACAAATCCATACCTAAAATAATATCAAAATCTAAAATATCTAGTTCTACTAGATCAAAATGAGAAACTCTATTGGACAACATTAATGGACAATTCCTATACACCATTTCTGCAACAACCGACTCACCTAACATTGTAGACACTATATAATATTCATGCAAAATATCAGGTAAAAGGTCAAACTTTTAATCTACAAGAGGTGTAACAAATGAGAAAGTAGAACCCAGATCAGGTAAATCATATACATCGATATACATACTTTCAATATAACATCACCACGTCGGGAGAAGTCTCTTGCTCACCCCTATAGAAGAGAGCATAGAAGCGGTTCTTCTTAGGAGCATCACTAAAACCACTTGCTTGAGCTTGAACACTCTTCTCTTGACCCTTAAAGTTTGGACAATCTTTTAACTTGTTACCACTCTTTTCACAAACAAAGCAATTCCCCATCCTACCAAGCATTCTCCAATATGATCATTTCAACAATGGGCACATGTAGGCTTCTCATTTGGGAGTTCCCACTCCTTCCTTTTTGGGCTCTTGGATTTGTCACTTTATCATCACGAGACTTAGGGAATTATGTTGGAACTTGATTATAGAACCTATTCTTGAATCTAGGCTTGTTTTTGATATCAAGCCTATTCTTTGCAGCATCACTATCAAATGATCTTGCCCTCTTAGCGTCTCTACTTTTTCTCTTAGACCTTGCTTCCTCAACCCTTCTATAATACACCATAAGCTGGGAAATGTTAATATTGTCATATAGCATGGACGAATGACACTCGACTTTGCAGTCCTCTAACATCCCCTTCACAAAGCGGCTCATTTGATCACTAGGATCATAAACAAAGGAAGGAGCATATTTGGACAATTTAATGAACTCCAAGGAGTATTCGTGAACACTTTTTTCTTCTTGGAAAAGGTTGATGAACTCCACATATTTTTCCTCCCTCATCTCCCTAGGAAAGAACCGATCTAGAAAAGCATTCTTACAGATCTCCCAAGGGAACGAACGATCCCTCAATGACAAATTATCCCTCCATTGTACAAACCATGCTTGGCCCATGTCCTTGAGTTGATAGTTGGCCAACTCGGCTTTCTCAATTATGGAGAACCCCTTAGATAAAAGTGTCTTAAAGACTTCATCGATGTATTCTTGGAAGTTTTCATCAACCTTAGGCCTGTAGAATGTAGTAGGGTTCATTCGAGTGAAGTCCCTTATACGGGAAGCCATTGTACTTACTTGTTGATGATGATGGGGTACTGACTCTTAGTTGGCTTGGGCCGTCATATCTTGGGCTTGAACAATGGCGGATTAAGAAAATTGGATAAGGGAAACCCTTATATCTCCATATGTCAAGGGTGGAGGATTGACCCGAGCTTGTTCCATATTATCATCTTCTTAAAGTAAAGGAACATGCTCACCTCGCGGAGGAGCCCCTACATTAGCAATTTCCTCTTCCATTCTTCGTGCCACATTTCTGCGAGTGTTTATTTTTCCTATAAGCACAACAATAGTATAAGATTGAAAAGCATTCCATAAGTATAGTCTAACGTCACGATATAATATTTCTATGAAAGAGAGTGATTCCTAAGTATCACATAGATTCCTATTCATAAGTGTGTCACGCTTCACAATTATAAATAAAACCTACATTGATGTAGTAGAGAGATATATAACTCAACATTATTCAACCTTGCTCTGATACAAAGTTAGTCACATCCGGGTATACCCCCCTAGACGTAACAAGCATCGTTATTCTCTTTGAGGACTAAGGCTAGCCTCTTAATTTACATTATAACATTCATAAGTTGAATTTACGGAAAATTTTAAACTCTTATTACTTCTACTTGGTGGTTTGCATAGACATTACAGACATAAAATACAAACATATATATATATATATATATCGAGTATACATAGGCCCTTCGTATAGGATGGTTATATAGACTTCTACTTTTATTGCACATATACATATATATAAGATAGAAAATAGTCGCAATAAAACGATTATAGTAATTCTGGCATAGCCCTACATCAATGTAAACAAGCCACATATAGGCTTATACAAATCGTACTCAAATGAAAATGGAATGAACATAAGAGTCTTATAATAACAAAGCATCTTCATATGAAAGATATCGACATCGCCCTTGGAAAGTGAGGACCTACCCACTTGGATTATAGATAATATCCAAGCCTTATTCAAGTCGTCTCCAATAAGCCTTAAATAACCGAAACCTAAAATGTTTGCGAAAAAGGATGAAAATGGGGTTTGTAAGCCACTTGTACTATGTATGAGATCAGATGCACATATAATATCAAAACATGCCAAAAATAGACATTTTGTTTAAACCGTGCTATTTTATTGTAACAACCCGAAAACGACTATTCTAATAATACCTAAACATGCCTAGAATGCATTAGTTAGACTGGGTTCACTCGACTTGATGCACGTGAAACCAGACCCCTTGACATTAGCACCAGACAAGCTAACCAACTTGGTGAGTTGGTTGATCTAGGCAGGGTTGGTTCCAACTATGTTAGGTCCCCCTAACACTAGGGATCACCAGGGTGAGTCTTAACCAGACTTAGAGGGTTAGTCCTAGGTTTTATGAGTTCTAGGTGAAAAACGGTAAGTTCGGGGCTAAGGGTAGTATATTAAGTACCCTAGTTTTATATTTAATTAATTAAATAAGGTTTTTAATTAGTCAAAATTGGTCAAAGATCAGTGGTCAAACCCGAGTTTGACCGGATCTCCATACTCGGGTTCGAGCCGAGTTAGAGGCATTAAAGTGGGCGATTTGAGTGAATTAGAGTAGATATGTTCTGAAAAGTTTTAATTCATCACGACTTGTCATATATGTTATGCAATGAACGATGTTAAACGTCTTTTAACATACCTCCATACCTACATGAGGTCAAGTACACTGTGTGAAAATTCGAAAATACAATTTCTTCTAGGATATACTCTAGGGTAATTAAAAGCTTGGTATTAAAGCATGAGGTTGTGAATAATCTATATGGTTCAAAGTCTCATAGAAACCACATCTAGTTGACTCTCATATTGGTTGTAGTCGCTACACATTCACGATAAAGAGGCTCTCTCCCTTCTTTTCTACTCTTGTGTAGTGTGATAGATATTTAAAGTTATAAGTGTCCTTTCTTATTTTTTCTCTTATGTTCATAGGAGATAAATACAAGGATGACACCGGCTAGGAAGATTGATGATGTGGTGATGACTTGGGGTGTTCCTCCCTAAGGTGACCAAGTGCCCTAACGTGGACAAGCTCCACAAGGTGTGCAAGTTCCTCAAGATGAGAAAGTCCCTATTGTGGGCCAAAGGAATGAGGTGCTGGTGGTTCCGTTGAAATTGACTAATAGGGAGATTAGACAGGCTCTCCTTACCATAGCCCGACAAATGATGCCTCAAGTGACTACAGATATTGGGCCTAGGTTGAATTCTCTTGAGAGTAGTATGAACTATATGTTGTAGGACTTTGAGAGGATGAATCCTCCTATATTACTTAGTTCTAAGGTGGGAGACGATCCCCATGAGTTTATTGATTATGTGTACAAGATTTTGAGTGCCATGGGGGTGACTACTAAGGTGAAGGCAAAGTTGACTTCATACGAATTGAGGGAAGTTGCTCAATTGTTGTAGAATGAATGGAAATATACTAGGTCGGATTAGTAAGGGCCCATAGAGTGGGAAGATTTTAAAGAGGCGTTCTTATAAAAGAACTTTTCCCGTGAGAGGAGGGAGGTGAAGTTTGAAGAGTTCATCAACCTTAAGTAAGGTGACATTAGTGTTGAAGAGTATTCTTTGATGTTCACCATGTAATCTAGGTATGCTCCATCCTTGGTGGATAAGCGAAGGGATGAGAAGAGTAGGCTTGTGACCGGCTTTTTCCGATCTTGTGAAAGAAGTATGTCATACCACCATGCACCATAATTACATGAAATTGTTTAGGTTTATGGTGTATGCTCAGTCCATTAAAGTGTCCAAACTAATAAGGAGCAGAAGGTATTTGAAAAGCGGATCCAATGCTAGAGGGATTTAACGCTCCTAAGGTTAAGCTTGAGGGTGGTGGTAGTTCTCAAATGGTTAAGCCTAGTTGTACTAAATTTGGAAAAACAAAGTATAGGATGTGTTTAGTAGGTACCCTTGGTTTCTTTGGTTGGGGTAAGGATTATTATAATATGAGGGATTGTCCAGCTATTGCGATTAGACAAAGGGAGGCCAAGAAATTTCCTCCTAGTGCTCCGGATGATGTTGCTCGAATGAGGAATCACTTTTACGTTCTAAAAGCTAAGTGAGAAAATTTGGGTGATGATAATGGTAATTTTTAGTTTTCTCTGTTTAGTTGTGATGGGTTCTGTCTAAGTGAGGGAGTATGATTAGTAGTTGGGTTGTAGAATGTTGTCATTTTTATTATATTCAAACATGAGAGTAAGATTTTGATAGTTTCACGTTGGTGATATCGCGACCATAAGTCAAGCTTCGAAAAGTAGCTAGCACCTTGTAGTTGATTAAAGAGATAATCAATTAAATTTAGAGGATACTTGTTCTTTATGGTGATCTTATTAAGTTGGCGATAATCAATGCACATTATAAGGGACCCATCATTGTTTTTCACAAACAATATAGGAGCAGCGCATGGAGAAATACTAGGTTGAATGAAACCCTTGTCTAGTAAATCTTTATGTTAGAGCTTCAACTTTTAAATTCAGTCGGATCCATCGTATATGGAGGAATTTAAATGGGGCTCGTATACGGTAACAAGTCAATACTAAAGTTAATTTTCTATTAGGAGGAACTCATAGATGGTCGTTGAGAAAAATCTCTGGGAATTTCCTCGCTACAAGGACTGACTCAATAGAAGTAGTTTCAAATTCTAGGTCGTTAACTTTCACCACATGATATAGACAACCTTTTGTTATCATCTTACTAGCCTTCAAACAAGAAATAATTTGACCCCTTGGCATAGAATTTCTCCCCTTCGACTGTAAAATGGGTTCATTGGGGAATTGAAACTTCACTACCCTTGCTCTACAATCTATGGAAGAAAAAAATGATGAAGCCAACCCATACCCAAGATGATATCAAAATCAAAAATATCAAGTTCTACGAAATCAACAAGAGTGACTTTGTTGGGCAGCATTATAGGAAATTTCCTGTAGACTCTTTTTGCAACTATAGAGTAACCCATTGGGATACAAACAGAAAAGGATTCTATAAAAATATCGAGAAGTACATCAAATTTCCAAGCTAATAAAGTTATAACAAAATAAATAGTAGCATTGGAATCAAATAGAGCATAAACATGAATAGCGAAGACTTGTAACAAACCCATGCAATGTCGGGAGAGCTTTCTTGTTCACCGCTAGCTTTTAGTGCATAGAAATGGTTCCTTTTTGGAGATTAAGAAATAGGACCACTTGATTGAGCTTTGCCATTCACCTTCCATTGAATTCACACATTAGGAAAATTTTTCACCATATGGCCACCTTTGCCAACACCATAACAACTATTAGTTCCAACAAGGCATTCACACACATGTTTCTTACCATACTTACAACAAGTTTGTCTTTCTCTTGGTGGATTAACATTTCTCCCTTTTTTGATTAGGATTAAACATCTATCATTGCTATTCTTGAAGAAATTTGAAGAAACTTTGTTCGAAACACTTTTCTCGAACTTAGGCTTGTCTGAAACATGAAGACTACTCTTAGAAGAACAACTTTTAAAGACTTTTCCTTCTTATCTTCCCTATTCCTCATCCCTAGACGAATCTCCTCAACCTGTTGAGCATGAACCATCTAGATAGAAAGATTCATATTGTCATGCAGCATGGATGCACGACATTCTTCTTCAAGCTCTTTGCACACGCCCTTTACATAACGGCTCATTTCATCCCTAGCATTGGAAACCAAAGAAGAAGCATATTTGTACAACTTGATGAATTTTAAGAAGTATTCCTTGACAATCATACTCCTTGACGAAGGTTTATGAACTCCTATACCTTAGATTCCTTTTGTTACCTTTGAAAGAATCTATTGAGAACGGCCTTTTTGAAGTTCTCCCAAGTCACTAGACAATCTCCCAAATCCCTACTATCTTTCCACTAATCGTACCATATCTGGTCCATGTCCTTGAGTTTATAGGCAGCATGTTTATCCTTCTCAATAGTACTCACCCCCATAGGAAACAAGATCTTCTAGGCCTCATCAAGGAAGTCTTGGGGGACTTCATCAACTTTTGACCTGAGGAAAATCAGAGGATTCATCTTCGTAAAATCTCTTAAATAGCTAGCCATAGTACGAGCATGTTGGTTATATCGAGGAACAACCTTTCTGTTATGTTGTTTCTTAATAGCCTGAGCTTGAGTGCTGATGTCTTGGGACATTTGGAAAAGGGATTCCCTGACCTCACCATCAATTATGGCCGGAGGATTTACAGGAACATGATCATTCCCAAGGCTTGCACTTGAAGAGGAACTTGATTACCTTGCAGAGTAGCTCCCGCACTCACAATCTCTTCTCCTACTCTTCTTGCGGTTGTCCTTCTTATGTTCATCTCCTATAACCACGAGAAAGGGATTAGATGTCAAAAGACAAATAATGTCATAATTCAATAGTCCAACATAGGATTACCAAGAAAATAGAAGTTCCCTAATTATCATATAGCCTCTCATCCACAATTGTGGCGCACATAGCAACCATGAACAAGACACTAAATAATGTGGTTTAGTTAGACATCGATCCTAAGGATGTTTAACCTCATGATCTTATACCATGTTTGTCACACCTAGAGAGCACACCCAGATGCGGCCGGCGTTGTCGTCCTGTGGGAGGAATTAGACAAGCCTTTAGTATTGGTCATAACATGTGAATAGTAAAAATTGCAGAAAATTTAAAACTTTTATATACTATGTGATGAATACTTAGACTTCATACTTAACATTCATAATAGCATACAATATTCTAAAAACTTGTCTCAAATGTATAAACCTCCTAAAGAGTACGAATCTAGACTTAGCCAATAAATAGTCAATATGTCATATTGGCCTTAATAAAAAAGAAACTAAAGAACATAAATGGAAATAGAATATTCTTAGAACTAATAAAGTCTTCATAAAAAGGCATATGAAAGATAGCATCTCTAAATATGAAGACCTTCTAACACATAGAGAAAGAGCTCCAAGCTTCTTCAATCTACCTTCTTAATCTTCAATGGCCAGACCCTACAGTTGTAGTAATATAAAGTAAATGGGGTTAGTACGCCACATGTACTAGGTATGGGTATATGCACATAAAACCTAAGGACATGCATGATAAATGATCATTTATCATTTCTTTAGATATCATGCTAAGTCGTATATTTGTATTCAATGGACATAGCATAGAACATATGAAAGTTAAGGATTTCATCAACATACAACATGATATTAATCAAAGACATACTATCATAGATTCATGTTAACATTACAATATTCAAAAGATCATAGAGATATAAAATAAAAAAGAGATACCAATGATCAGATCCCCAACTTACAAGTGCAATGGTCACGTGAAGCCCCATAACCCTACACAACCAAGTAGATAAGATAGGAGACCATGAGTAAACATCATGTATCATAAATATATATATATATTTTATGATATTACATAATAATCTCGTAGGACTTCCCTTAGAGTCAACTTGTGAAATGTCTAGGTAGAGTCCCATACCCCTACCTATACTATGTAGACTCCACAAATAACACAAGAAAATGTCAATTTACTTGTCTTTAATTTTACATAAGGGAATATTCACCTTAACCAAAATAGACCATGTGAGCGAAACATGGAATCCGATGTCATAAAATTATACACCGAAAGAAGGTGGTCTACCGGCAAAAGATCAACCAAAAACATGACAAATCTTTCTAGGTGGATACACTAGGTAGTATCTTATTGTGTCAAAAAAGTTCAATAACTAGGAGATATATTAGAGACTCATAGTTCCATATTACATGAAAGCATATATCTCATGAAAGTCATTGTGAACCTACCTTCCAACTAGGGAAGGGACACCTGTCATATCTAGTTCGTCGGTGCTAAGATTATATCCCTTTTTGAATAATCTTTCAATCATGATTTATTCATAATTCTTAACATAAGTCATAGGAGATTCACTCCTCGTATAAACATGATCATAAGCTCTTTAGTATTTATATGAGAATACCATTTCATCCCCTCCCTTCACTTTTTAGATTAACATAGCATAATAATCTTGTGTAAATCATATAATAGAATATCATACACTTGCATTATCGTATTCTTATTATGATCTCACAATTAACATTGTTGTATCCGAACAAACACACACACACACACACACACACACACACACACACATATGTGTGTGTGTGTGTGTGGCTGGGTGGGTGTGTGTGTTTGTGGGTATGTGTGGAAACATCAAGCATACTTTCTTAGCAAAGTATCATCATATATAGGATAACATAACCATCATAGAGTTATCACGACTTTAGAAGACTTACCTCTTGCTTCCAAGAACCTTATTCAAGAACTTTTGTTCAGCTTACAATAGTTATAACAACAACATAGTAAAATACTCAATGTCATAACCAATACTAATTCTTCAACTCATAAACAAGAGTAATTCATAAAGTAGGATAAGGGAAATGGTCATTAAAGAGTTCATTCAACTGTTAGTTCCAATCACAACGTTTTCATGTTATCAAGTAGTAAGTACAACCCAATCAAGACCATTATTTACAGAGAAATCATGCATCTCACGAGATATAAACATTGTTAATCAAATACTCAACTATTAATATGAAATCAACAATAGAAAACCATTAGTTTTAATTGATTGTCAGAAATCAAGAGATAAGAAGAAAACCCATTTTGTAGATTAAAAACCCGAGAGTTGAATTTCTTGGAAAAATATCTTTCAAAGGACCTCTTCGGGAAAGGAATTCCAATAGTGAAAATTTCATACCATATAGATGAAAAATTGATGAAATTTTATTGGAAACTTTTGAGTCTTCGTCTTCTTCCTTAAACTCTTCTTGTTCTTAAATTGAGTTTGGAAAAGAGAGTATTTCTTGACAGAGATGGTAATTACATTTGAATATGATTTGGACATGTTAAAAGTCGTCTAAAACTGACCTAGTATCCATATATAGTCGTTCTATAGGATACCCAAAATACCTTTCACTTAAATTGGTCATTTTATGAAGTTAAATTACCAAAAATACGACTTAAACAATTCTGCAAAGTGCCTATGCGTTATGTGGACAATTCCCATTATTTTTCTGAAATTTATGGTCGAGACAGTGAGGTGCGTGTCAGACTTGCGTCGCAAGGATGCCTCTAAATTCTTGAGGCAGTAGCCTGCATGTAGGTTGTACGCCTCACACCTCATGCTCCAATTTTTTCACAGGGTGCATTGGAAGCCTGTCTACTCAAGTTGAGTTCCTCCCCAAGGACCCTTCGGGTTGTCATTGAGGTGTCGTTATCGGATGTTTGCACCCTTTGTATCTCATACTACCTATCAAAATTCTTTTTTCATGTTTTGGACTTCATTTTAGACCACGAAATCTTCAACAACCATAGAGACGTCAACTAGTTTGAATTAACTAGTTTACGAACGTCACAATATTTTTTTTTCCTTTTGGATCTAAACTTTTATAAATGAACCTATTACATTAATTTAGGTCTTGAAACATAATTTTAAATATTGTTTAATAGATTATGCACTAGTGTAAGTCGTGGCATTGCAAGAGTGTTATGTTATCCCCCCTTAGGAAAATTCGTCTCCGAATGACACTAATATCGTTTGAAGGGTAAGACTAGACTCAAATCTAGAAGCCCAACAAATATATAAGATAACATTATAATGATTCACAGCTCATAGGAGTACTTCACAACACATTACAACACATACCATAACATTAAACATTACATTCAATTCTTGACGCACAATATATAAGAGGTTTATATTCATATCACATAGTGAAACCTTATCATAAGCTCAAAATGCATCAAAGAATTACCTTTCTAACATTCTTCTCAAGACAACAATAAACAGTAAAATCTCAAGAAGACATATGCATACATATTTCGCTTAAGTGCAAGAATAGAGTATGAAGGCATTTTTTAAAACTCTAGTTGGTAAAACATTTACCAAAACATGCACCTATTTAGTAACAAGTCTATTTCAAGATTATTCATTACTTTCCCTATTAATAGTAATATCTAACCTCAGAGTAAAAAGATGAGGGTAGCGGGCCTTCATGCCTGCTTGGGTCTCTCATGTTGTACCTTCAACAAGGTGGTTCCTCCATAGAACTTTTATAGAGGCAAACTCTTTCTTCCTCAACTTCTTTACTTGGATATCTAGGATCTCAACCAAAAAAACATCATAGGAGAGGTTCTCATCCTCCCCTAAACATTGAATAGGAAGAATAGACATCGGGCTGCCTATGCATTTCTTGAGCATAGAAACATGAAACACTTGATGAATCGAAGCTACTTCACTAGGTAGTTTCAACTCATAGGCAACCTTTCCAAACCATTGCAAAACCTCATAACGACCAACATACCAGGGACTTAACTTCTCCTTTCTATGAATCTTATCACCCTTTTCATAAGTGAAATCTTCAAATGACATGATCACCTATTTCAAACTTAAGATCTTTTCTTCTATTGTTTGGATAAGAGTTTTGCCGAATAGGTTGTCTTCAATCTATCTCATATGATACAATCCATCTCGATAGACTCAGAGATAATATATTGACCAAGGAGTGAGGACTCACCAACCTCAAACCATCCAACTAGACATCTACACCTTCTACCATAAAGAGCTTCAAAAGGTTCCATGGAGATACTCGAATGATAGCTATTGTTGTAACAGAACTCAATCAAAGGTATCGATCATCCCACTTCCTTTGAAATATTTAACACAGGCTCTTAACATTTCTTCAAGTGTCTGAATGGTACGTTCCGCTTTGCCATCCGTCTGAGGATGAAAGCAATGCTAAGTTTCACTTGAGTAGTTAAACCTTTTTCAAAAGCCTTCAAAACATGAGAGGTGAATTGAGCACCTCTATCCAAAATTATGGACAAAGGAATCCCATGAAGACCCATAATCTCATTAATGTCTATTCTTGCATAATCTTTGGCAGAATAATTACACTTAACAAGAATAAAATGGGCATATTTGGTCAACCTATCCACAACAACCCATACAAAATCATTTTGCCTCTGGGTTTGAGGCAACCCAACAAACAAATCCCTATTGATGGCTTCCCACTTCCATGTAGGGACATCCATGATTTGGCTTAACCTACCTAGTATAAGATGCTCAACTTTTACATGTTGAACATTTGGACACTTAGCAACAAACTCTTCTATGTCTCTTTTTAAACCATCCCACGAATAGGCTTCCCCAAGATCATGGTACATTTTGGTGGAAACCATATATATAGAATAACAAAAACCATGGGCTTCTTTTAGAATTCGATTTCTCAAATCCTCAACATCCGGTACATATAATCTCTCTTGGTACCCAAGAACACCATCCCTCCCTTGGAAGAATGACTCATTGAGCTTACTAAATACCAATTCCTTCAACTCCATTAGTAGAGGATCAAGGTGTTGCTTAGACTTCACTCAACCACTAATGATGAGTGAGAGTTATGATGGACCATAAATCCAAAATTTGGAAAATCTTCTAACCGAACACCTAAACGAGCCAACCTACGAAAATCTTTCACAAGTTCTTTCTTCTCTACTTCCAATCAGACACACTAACCATAGTCATATGACTTAACACATCCGCAACCAAATTATTCTTGATAGGGTGGTAAAGGACACCCATGCCATAATCTTTCACCAATACTAACCATCTTTTATGATGGAAATTCAAATCCTTTAATGTAAACACATATTGAAGACTTTTATGGTCAATAAACACATCAACATGCATACTATACTAGTGTCTCCATATTTTCAAAGAAAAACCTACAACAACTAACTCAAGATCATGAGTTGGATAATTTTCTCATGAACCTTGAGTTTTCTAGAGGCATAATCTATCACCTTGCCATTTATCATGAGGACACATCACAAGACAAGCGTCACATTACACTACAAACCCTTCATTACCCTACGATAAGGTCAACATTGGAGCGGAGGTAAACTTATCTCCAACTGTTGAAAACCATTCTCACAAGATTCCGACAACTCAAACTTCACCTTCTTTTGGGTAAACATTGTCAAAGGAGAATAAATTGACAAAAATCCATCAACAGTCCTTATATAAAACTCGACTAGAACCAAGAAACTTCTTATGTCAGTGCCAGTGAAAGATCTTACGGCATCTGTCATTTTTGGATCAACCTCTACACAATCACGAGATATAATATGGCCAAGAAAAGCAACTCACCTCAACCAAAATATACACTTACCAAAATTGGCATAAAGTTGGTGTTTATTGAGGACTTGTGAAGCAATCCTAAAGTAAATCTAAGGCTCTTTTTCATTCATGAAGTATCAACATTTATCATAAATGAACGGAAACACATATGAGTCGAGGTAATAATGGAAAACTCTATTCATTAGGTACATAAACGTCGCCAGGATATTTGTTAACCCAAAAGACATAGCTAGGAATTCATAGTGGCCATATCTAGTTCGGAAAGCTATTATGGGAACATTTTTACCTCTCACCAATAGTTGGTGATATCTCGACCTTAAGTCAATCTTGGAAAAGTAGCTAGAACCTTATAGTTGATCAGAGGGATAATCAATTCGACTGAGAGGATACTTTTTCTTTTTGGTGATCTTATTAAATTTGCAATAATCAATGCACATTCTAAGGGACCCATCATTCTTCTTCACAAACAAGACCGGAGCAGCGCATGGAGAAATACTAGGTTGAGTGAAAACCTTGTCTAGTAATTCTTGGAGTTGGAGCTTCAACTTTTAATTTCCGCTGGATCCATCCTATATGGAGGGATTGAAACGGGGTTTGTATACGATAACAAGTCAATTTCCTTTTAGGGAGGAACTCTTGGATGGTCGTGGAGAAAAACCTCTTGGAATTTCCTGACTACAGGGACTAACTCAATTGAAGTATTTTCACATTCTAGGTCATTAACTTTAACCACATAATATAGGCAACCTTTTCTTATCATATTACTAGCCTCCAAACAAGAAATAATTTGACCCCTTGGCATATAATTTCTCCCCTTCAACTTTAAAATGGGTTTATTAGGGAATTGAAACTTCACTGCCCTTTCTTTACAATATATGGAAGCAAAACAATCATCAAGTCAATCCATACCCAAAATGATATCAAAATCAAACATGTCAAGTTCTACAAAATCAACAAGAGTGACTTTGTTGGGCAGCAGTATACGAAATTTCCTGTAGACTCTATTTGAAACTACGGAGTCAATCATTGGGTACAAATAGAAATTGATTAAATCAAAATATCGAGAAGTAAATAATATTTCGTAGCTACTAAAGGTCTAACAAAATAAAGAGTAGCAGCAGAATCAAGCAGAGCATAAACATGAATAGCAAAGACTTGTAACATACCCATGAAAATGTCGGGAGAGCTTTCTTGTTCACAACTTTCTTATTCACCGCTAGCTTTGAGTGCATAGAAATGGTTCTTTTTTGGAGCTTAAGAACTAGGACCACTTGATTGAGCTTGGCCATTTCCCTTCCATTGAATTCTCACATTAGGAAAATCTTTCACCATATGGCCACCTTTGCCACAACCATAACAACTATTAGTTCAAACAAGGCATTCACACATATGTTTCTTACCACAGTTACCTCAAGTTGGTCTTTCTCTTGGTGGATCAACATTTCTCCCTTTTTATGTTTAGTATTAAACATCTATCATTGCGATTCTTTAAGAAATTAGAAAATACTTTGTGTGAAAGCCTTTTCTCGAACGAAGGCTTTTCTTGAATATCAAGACTACTCTTAGAAGAACCACTTTCAAAAGACTTTGCCTTCTTATCTTCCCTATTCCTCTTCCTTATATGACTCTACTCAACCTGTTGAGCATGAACCATCTAGCTATAAAAATTCATTTTGTCATGAAGCATGGATGCACGACATTCTTCTTCATGCTCTTTGCACACGCCCTTTAGATAGCGACTCATTTGATCCGGAGCATTGGAAGCCAAAGAATAAGCATATTTGTAAAATTTGATGAATATTAAGGAGTATTCCTTGATACTCATACCTCCTTGACGAAGGTTGACGAACTCTAATACCTTAGCTTCCCTTTGTTACCTTTGAGGAATATATTAAGAAAGGCCCTTTTGAAGATCTCCTAATTCATGAGACCATCTTCTAAATCACAACTATCCTTCCACTAATCATACCATGTTTGAGCCATGTCCTTGAGTTTATAGGCAGCATGTTCATCCTTCTCAGTAGTACTCACCCCCATAGGAAACAAGATCTTGTATGCCTTATCAACGAAGTCTTGGGGGACTTCATCAACCTTTGACCCCAGGAAAATAAGAGTATTCATCTTCGTAAACTCTCTCAAACATCTAGCCATGGTACTAGCATGTTTGGTATATCGAGGAACAACCTGTCTGTTATCTTGTGTCCTAATAGCCCGAGCTTGAGTGCTGATGGCTTGGGCCATTTGGAATAGGGCTTCCCTAACCTCACCAATAGTCATAGATGGAGGATTTTTCAGAACTTGATCATTCCCAACAACTTGCACTTGAGGAAGAACTTGATTGCCTTGTAGAGTAGCTCCAGCATTCACAATATCTTCTCCTACTATTCTCGCGGCTGTCCTTCTTGTGTTCATCGTCTATAACCACATGAAAGGGATTAGATGTCAAAAGACAAATAATGTCACAATTGTAAAGTCCAACATAGGATTACCAAGAAAATAGAAGTTCCCTAATTATCACATAGCCTCTCATCCACAATTGTGGCGCACATAGCAACCATGAACAAGACACTAAGTAATGTAGTTAAGTAAGACATCGATCCTATTGATATTTAACCTCATGCTTTGATACCATGTTTGTCACACCCAGAAATCACACCCTAGATGCGACCGGCGTCGTCGTCCTCTCAAAGGACATAGATATGCCCTTAGTATTGGTCATAACATGTGATTAGTAAAAATTGTAGAAAATATAAAACTTTTATTTACTATGTTAGGTATACTTAGACTTCATACTTAAGATTCATAATAGCATATAATATTCTAAAAACTTGTCTCAAATGTATAAAACAACCTAAAGAGTACTAATTTAGAATTACCAATAAATAGTCAATATGTCATATAGGCCTTAATACAAAAGAAACCAAAGAACATAAATGGAAATAGAATATTCTTAAAACTACTAAAGTCTTCATAAGAACGAATATGAAAAATAGCATCTCTTAACATGAGGACCTTCTTAATCTTCAATGGCCGAACCCTACATTTGTAGTAATATAAAGTAATGGGTTTAGTAATCCACATGTACTAATTATGGGTATAAGCACATAAAACTTAAGGAAATGCATAAAAAGGATCATTTATCATTTCATTAGGAATCATGCTAAGTCGTATGAATGTCTTCAATGCACATACAATATAACATATGCAAGTTAAGGATTTCATCAACATTCAACAAGATCATAGTCAAAGACATATTATCATAGAGTCATATTAACATTTCATGTTTAAAATATCATATAAACATAACATACAAAACACTAAATGATATCATTTCCAACAGACAAGTGCAATGGTCATGTGAAGCTCCATAACCCCACACAGCTATGTTGATAATATAGGAGACAACGAGTAAATCTTTTCTTTATATTACTTGTAACATAAGTACACATCACTTCATAGAACAATATAACATAATAACATATTTATCATAATTAGCAACATCATATAAGAGTAACATCATCTATCATAAACATATATTTTTCATGTTATCATATCCTATAAGAAAAATCCCCTACAACTTCCCTTAGAGCCAACTTGTATGACCTCGCAAATGACTTAGGTGAACTAGAGTCTAACATGGTTGTAATGATGTTCTATGATCCTAAATTGATATATTATAAGATATTGAGGAAGTTTCTAACATTTTAGGTGCATTTGAAGTCAAACATCAAGGAATAACCTAGATGTAAGAAAACTAAGTCACATATGTGCCTCATATGTAGTTCTATGTGTTTATGTGTGATTAATTATAATGTAAGGTTTTTATATGAGTTATTA
This sequence comes from Solanum lycopersicum, assembly GCF_036512215.1. NCBI lineage: Eukaryota > Viridiplantae > Streptophyta > Magnoliopsida > Solanales > Solanaceae > Solanum > Solanum lycopersicum. The sequence continues at coordinate 49,617,539 of NC_090800.1, forward strand.
TGATATATAGAGAGTGTTTCAAGTTTATTGATGTTTGGAGGTCAAACATCCAAGAACGTTCATGACGTTTAAAAGTGTTGCCTAGAAATGACCATGTGTGTCTAGGCATGTTTAGTTCTGTTTTACATGTTTGTTTTGGGTTAAATTTATGTGAGAGGTACTAAATAGGTCTATGATAACTTTTGAATTGTAAACTTCCAGGAAAGCATCCCTAAGGACCATCAAAGGGTGCTTGAGAAAGGACCCAAGTTTGTGCGAAGACTATCCAAGACAGCCTCACACAACAAAGGCAATCGACGGCTCCTGGGCGAGTCGACACCCCGTCGATGGGTGACTTAATTGGAGACATTTTATTTGGAGAGAATAGAACAATGTTGAGTCTCGAAACCCAAGGAAAGAAGGATAGGACGGTCCGTCGACTGCCAACCATCGATGGGGTCTGTCTCATGCGCAGGTTCACTATAAGTTGAGGGGTGAACTTGTAATTTCACCCCTCTTCCAAATAAGAGTACTGGATTTTCCTTAGGGGTATTTTGGATATTTTAAATGTGTTTATAAGACTAAAACACTAAGAAGATTTCATTCTTCTTAAATGAAAACCCAAATTTCTTAGAATCTCTCTCGAACTCCATTGGAGTAAGAACTCAAGGAAGGGCTTGGATTGAAGAATTGAGTGGATATTATTCATAAAATTTAACAATTAGCTTCATCAAGGTATGTATTTTGATCCTTTAAACGCTCTTCATCTGTTCCATGGGTTCTTGCATCAATGGTTTCTAATCATTGAATAATGATTGAATTGTTATTGTATTGACGATTTCAAACTAAAGTAACCTATGATCCCATGAATTGGATAAACCCTAGTTATTGACTAGGTTATGGGCTACTTGATATTGATCAAATGTCGATTAATTCTAATGTAGTTTTATGTAGGCTATTGATTGATGTAATAATTATAGCAAATTGATATCTAGGTTGTATTGGATTGTTGAATATGTAGTAATTTGACCTAGTTTCATGAATATTTTTATAATTATATTTAATTGGTTGTTATGGCCATGGGTAACAACCTTGTGATATCGAATGTGCTAATTTTCCATTGGATTAAGTTGTTGAGGATGATCTTGTGGTAAGTTGCCTTAATTCCTTCATTTTATTATTTATTAGACTTCAATTATAATGCGACTGGTATGGTCCACTTTTTGTGGCGGTGTTATATTCTTTACCTGCAATTGATATGACCTTGTCAGCGTTATTTTATGTAATATGATTATAATGGCCTTGTCGGCAAACTACTTGAAATAATGTGACTAATTGTGTAGTTGATTGTGTGAAGAATGGTAATACCTGTCTACATGATAAGTAATATGAAAGTATATATGCTTTATCGATGTTTTTAGGTGATTAAATTAGACTATGAATATGGATTTGTGTGTATAGTCATAGGGTTGATGCATGCTATTCCTACTTGACTATATGAGTCAATGATAGTAATAATTATTTTGATATGATAGTTTATAGGATGACTTGAAGATGATAAGAGTTATTTCTATGTGCTTCTAAAATGACATGTATTATGAGTTAAAGTGAAGTATGTGGCGTCGTGTCTTGGTTGACTTGTGTTTCTTGCCTGATGCATGTACGAATGTGAATATGTCATGTATTGACTTTTGATGTTAAGGTATCTTAGTCTTTAATGTATGAATGACATGTGACCTTAAATGAAGTTAAGATGGTCTTTTATGTGAAACTCTAAACCTAGTGGTAAGGTTATGAATGTCAAGTTGTAAGCCGTAATGGTATCCTTTAAATTAAAGGAATGATAGACTTAAGGTTAATTGGTTGTAACAGCATCATATTAATCCTCAGGAAAATCATGATGGGCTTTTTGTCCCCATTGTGAGGTAGCCTTATAGGATCATTCTTTGGTAGGGTAAATGTGATTGGGTTACGAACATGATATGAAAACCTTTTATTTTTAGTTGAAGTGTATATTACTCGATGACAAAGAAGGGTAGCACTGCATGATTGTGGTAAGGGAAGTATTTCTAGTTAAAGAATGAGACTTGATTAAAAAGCATGCCATTCATATTCCTTAATTATGTGCCTACATTGGATGTGTCTAAGTTCTACCAATAGCAAGTAGATCACCCTCATCAGAGTAGATTATAACTTTGGATTCGATTCTTGATATGTAGTTTAATGTCTATTCTGATCCTATGGAACACCTATCAGCATTAGAGAAGATCTATGAAGTATAGTGGTTGTGTGGGACGCTGTCTAGAAATGAAGGTGTTACTTGGACTTCCTAGGTTAATTCAAGACCATTAGTTGAATGTCCTTTATGTGTTGAAATTCTCCTAAATGAACTCATGAAAGTAATGACTTAACTTAAGAAAGTATGCGAAATATTTGAGTACTTACCTAGAGTAGTTAAGGGTTGTCTAGTTAAAGTGTAAAGGGGGCATAGGAATGGTCACTTTGTATCTTACCTAGATTAGTCTTAAGAATGACTCTAGTTAGGGAAATAGTTGAATATGTAGAAATGATCTAAAGTTAGATATTATTAAGGATTATTTAGGTAGTTTTGAAAATGTCAATCCTGGACGTTATCTTCTTGATTTACTTAAGTAAGTCTTTTTTAACATTTGGTAAGACAATGTAATATTATCTATATGGTAATGTGTTAAGTTACAATGAGTCTATCTTAGGTAGTCTATCGCATCTCTTAAGTGTGTGTAAGGGATTGTATGGGCCGTCTCTTCACAACTCACTCAAGTGAGACTTAGAATCACCTTTGGTAGAAGAATCTCATGTTGATATGTTTGATGTCTTGTAAGTGTGTATATGTCTTATTATAAGTACTCTTCAAGGTCATTTACGTATGATTAGGGTGGTTTTATGGGTGGTGTCTCTTAGTGTTTCTTAAGTGAGTCTTAGGATATCTTTTAGTGAGAATATTACATGCTAGGAAGTGTTAAAGGTGCAGAGAAAGCACTATACTGTAACAGTGAGGAACTTTACTCTACGGTGAATTGGAGTTATTGTAAAGTTATTCCAAAAGTGTAATTAATCGTTTAAATGTTATCTCATGTATTTTTATGTTAATTAAATGTTTTTCCTATAATTGTAATATGATTTTTAAATTTAAAGATGTATATTTCTACTAAATGTCCATTTTCATGATTTCATGCATAATGCCAAACTATGTACATATGGTTGTACTAATCCATGCTTTTATATATCTTTATAGTTGTTGGTAGGTGAGGGAATTTCGAAAGTGAAAGCTTTGATCATAGCATCATTCAAAAGAAGCTGACGTATGTCCTCATTTTATTCGAGAGCATAAATGTATTTAATGTTTCTTATTGAAGTATCGTAATAGACTAAGTATATCTATATTCGTTTTGTGTATGGGTCATGCCCCAAGTATTCTCGTGTCTTATGTTTGATGAGTTTGAGACTTAGTATTTCCTATGACTTTCTATGAAAGAGTTTTCAAGAATATGATATGTTTGATGAAAAGTTTTAACTCCGTACTGCTTTTCATTATGTATATGCGATGAATGATATGTAAAGGCTTGTACAAGACCTCCGACAGGTCAAGTACGCCGGTTCCAATCCGAGATTACCCCTATTTTCTAGGGTGCGGTTTTAGGATGTGACAAGCTGGGTATTAGAGCATAGGTTATGAAAGTAGTTTTAGGAATACAGAAGTCTTATGAAGTCACGTTTAATAGAGTCTTGACATTTTGTGTGTGTCGCAACACATCTATGGGCGAGCGGCTATAGGAAGATATTGTTTCCCTTGAATTATACTCCTATGTCAAGCCGTAGAGTAAAGTTATGAGAACTCTTTTCTCATGGTTTTCCTTGTGTTTCTAGGAAGATTAATACGATGAGTACACCGGCTAGTAGAGTTGAGGAGAATGGGGTGGAAGAGGAGATTCCTCCTCAAGTTGAGCAACTTGAGCATGTTACTCAAGGTGCTCAAGATGATCAAGTTTCTAATGTGGGTGGAGATGATGATGCCAATTAGTTAAGTAATAGGGATATTAGAGAGGCTTTTCTTGCTTTAGCTCGAGCTAACACTTCTCAGTGAATTTGAGTATGGTGCCTAGGGTGAATGTTGTAGAGAGCACTATGACGTATAGGTTAAGATATTTTGTGAGGATAAACTCTCCTATATTTCTTGGCTTCGAGGTGGGAGAGTATCCCCAAGAGTTCCTAGATGGAGTGTACAAGGTGTTGAGTGCTATGGGATTTACATCTAGAGAGAAGGCGGAGTTGGATTTGTACCAATTGAAGGATGTTTCTCATATATGGTACACTCAATTGAAAGATAATGGGCCTGAGAAATCGGGTCTTATTGAGTGGGAAGAGTTTATGGATGCTTTTCTTAGAAAGTAATTTCTCGTTTAGAGGAGGGAAGTTAAGGTATAAGATTTTATCAATCTCAAGCAAGGCAATATGAATATTGAGGAATACTCTTTGAAGTTCTCAATGTTATCTAGATATGACCCTTCCCTTGTGTCTAATTCAAGGGATGAAATGAGTTGTTTTGTGACTAGTGTTGCTAATCTAGTCAGGGATGAATGTCGTACGGCGATGCAACATGATTATATGACACTAACAAGAATCATGGTGTATGCCCAATCAATTGAAGAGTCTAAACTTAGGAGGATGGCTAGAAACTTGAGGATGGCTAGAAACTTGAAAAGGGCTAGAGGGCTCAAAATCAAGAAGAACCTAGGAGTGTTAAGGTGAAATTTGACAAAGGAGGTGGTTGTAAAAATGTCAAACCTACATGTGTCACTTGTGTAAAGAGGCATTACGGTTATTGTATAAGGGGTACCGGGAGTTGTTATGGTTGTGGCAAGGAAGTACACCTGGTGAGAGATTTTCCTAACATGCTTCTAAAAAAAACAAAATGTTTCGAAAGATGATTCTCAAAATAAGAGGCATTTCTACGCACTCCAAACTAAAGGAGAGGAGCCTGATGAGAGTGATTATGATGAGGGTAATTCCTTGAATTTTTCTTTTTAGTGATATGAGTTCCTTCTAAGTGGGGGACTATGGTTAGTAGATGGGATAGAAAGTCATAGAAGTACGTTGTATTTTCATGATGTTTATGGGTTTTGTTGAAACTAAATTTCATTATCCTATTGCATTGTGTATTTTATGTAGTTATGATTATATTGTAAAATGTGTTTATATGATGTTACCTTGCGTATTAGCATTTTTGTATCTTGAATTGTCTAAAAGTTGCATTTTTGAAAAATTTGCTCAAAATCACTATCGCAGGAAACTGTCCCCTGTTAAAATTTTCACAATTTGACTAATTGATTCTTTGTTCTAAAATTGTTATAATGTGTTTATAAATGATTGTATATGAGTATAATATTGAATATAAAATGAGTTTTTTGTTATTTAGAATGAAGCATGTTAGTTTTGTAGCGTGATGAGTTCTAGAATTTTTCTACTTTCTTGTTGTTTTGTGATTTTCTTGATTATGTGAAATTGATGTTTTATTTATGATTTTTTTTATATGGACATGAGATTCTAGATAAATCTCTATTCTTGTAAGTGTTCGGAGAGTAGCAAGAGTCATTTGAGTACGAATGTTGTCCAAGTGGGGGAGAATGTAAGTCCTCGCAAATGACTTAGGTGAAATAGATCCTAACATGGTTTTCATGATGTTGAAATTTCCTAAAACTGCTCTATTATACAATATTGAGGTAGTTTCTAAGATTTTATGTGCATTTGAAGTCCAACGTCAAGAAACGACCAAGACGTTGGACTACTAAGACACCTATGTGCCTCATACGTGGGTATATGTGTTTATTTGTGATTCATTATGTTTTAGTGTCTTTATATGTGTTATCATGATGTATATATCAAGTGTGTCAAGTTTTGTGATGTTTGGAGGTGAAACGTCCAAGGATGTCCATGATGTTAGTTAGTGGTTCCGTGAAATGACGTTGTGTGCCTTGGCATGTTACGTCGAGTTTTACTTTTTTTTTTTGGGTGAAATTCATGTTAGAGATCCCACACTCATATAAGATCATGTTTGGGTTGGAAAAGTCTGGGAAAACATCCCCAAGGACCATCCAAGGATCCTTGAGAAAGGACCCAAGTTGATGCCATGACTGTTCAAGGCAGCCCCAAACAATGGAGGCAATCGACGGCTCGTGGGAAATTCGAATTCCCGTCGATTGTTGATGGTTGTGGATATTTGGTATTTTGAGAAAAGAGAACCATCTTAAGTCAATTTTTGGATAAACGGTCTGTCGACTACCACCCATCGCTGGGGTCTGTCTCCTGCACAGGTTCACTGTAAGCTGAGGGGTGAGCTTGTAATTTCACCCCCACTTCCAAATAAGAATATTGGAAGTTCCTTATGGTTCTTTTGAGTATTTAAAATTTGTTTATAATCCTAAAACACTAAGAAGATTTCATTCTTCTAAAATCAAAACCCAAATCCCTTAGAATTCTTTCCATTTGAGTCAAAACTCAAGCAAGGGCTTTGATTTACAAATTGAGTGGAGATTCTTCACAAATTTTATGAGTTATCTTAATCAAGATATTAATTTATATCCTTGAAAGTCTCTTCATCAAGGAGCCAAACTTTCAAACATGTTTTCTAATGTTTTCAAGTTGAATTGTCAAATTTTATGATCTATTCCATGGGTTCTTGCATTAACGGTTTATAAACATTGAATAGTGATTGAATTATTATTGTATTGATGAATTCAAACTAAAATAACCTATTAATCCGTGAATTAGATGAACCCTTGTTTTTGACTATGTTATGGGTTACTTGATATTGATCTAATATTGATGATTTCTAATGTAGTTTTATGTAGGCTATTCATTGATGTAATAGTTGTAGTAAATTGATATATAGGTTGTATTTGATTGATGAAAATATAGTAATTTGACCTATTTTCATGAATGTTGTTAAAATTAGGTTTAGTTGTTGGTTATGGCCATAGGTAAGGGTCTTGTGATATCGAATATGGTGATTTGGCATTTGATTGACGTATGGCGGATGATGTGGTGGTAAGATACCTTAATTCCTCTATTTTATGATTATTAGACTTTAGTTATGCTGTGATTTGTATGGTCCAATTATGGTGGGAGTCTTATGTGCTTTACTGCAGTTAATGTCGCCTTGTCGGCGTTATTTTAAGTAGTATGATGATCATGACCTTGTCGGCAAACTACATAAAGTAATGTGACTTATTGTTAGTTGATTATTTGAAGTATGATAATAGTTATCTACAAGATAAGTAATGTGAAAGTATATGTGCTCTATTGATGTTATGAAGGTGATCATGTTAGACTATGAATGTGGCTTTGTGTATATAGTCTTAGGATTGATGTATGCTATTTCTACTTGACTATATGAGTTTATCATGGTCATAATTATATTGATATGACAGTATATAGGATGACTTAAATATGGTAAGAGTTATTTCTATGTGCTTCTAGAATGACATGTATTATGAGTTAAAGTGAACTGTATGGTGTCTTGTCTTGATTGACTTGTGTTTCTTGCTTGATGTATGTATGAATGTGAATATGTGATGTTCTAACTTAGGATGTTAAATTCTCTCAGTCTTGAATGTATGAATGATATGTGATCTTAAATGAAATTAAGAGGGTCTTTTATGTGAAACGTTGAACCTAGTTGTATGGTTATGAATGTTGAAGTTGTAAGTTGTAATGGTATACTTCAAAGTAAAATAATGATAGACTTTAGGTTAATTGGATAGAATGTCATCATATTAATTCTTAGTAAAGTCATAATGAGCTTCTTGTCTTCATTGTGAGGTAGCCCTAGTTGACCTTTCTTTGGTAGGGTTAATGCGATTTGTTTATGAACTTGATATGAAACTCTTATATATGAACCTCAAATGTAAATTACTCTATGAAAAAGAAGGCTAACACTAAGTGAGTGTGGTAAAGGAAGTACGTCTATTTAAGGAAGGAGACTAGATTAGAAAGAATGTCATTCATATTCCTTAATCATGTGCCTACATGGGATGTGTCTAAGTTCTTCTATTGGAAAGTAGAACACCCTCATAGGATTAGGTTAGAACTTTGTAATCTATGTTTTTTTATCATGGTCTATGTCGGTTATTACCTATTCTGATCATATGAAATGCCTATTAGCATTAGCGAAGTTCAATGAAGTTTAGGTGGTGGTACCAAACGCTATCTAGATATTCCACAATAGGCTTTGAAGGTGTTAAATAGAGTTCATAGTCTTGTTCAAAACCATTACTTGAATGACCTTTATGTATTGAAAGTCGTTTATATGAATTTATTAAAGTAATAACTTAAATTAATAAAGTATGCTAAATAAATGAGTACTTACCTAGAGTAGTTAAGGGTAGTGTAGTTAAGGTGTGAAGGGGGCAAAGGAATGGTCACTTCGTATCTTACCTAGATGAGTCTTAAGAATGACTCTATTTAGGGAAATAGTTTAATATGTAGACATGATATAAATTTAGGTAGTCATAAGGATTATTTAGGTAGTCTTGTAGAGGGAAATCATGGACGTTATCTTCTTGATTTACTTAAGTCAGTCTTTTGATAGCCTTTGGTTAGAAAATGACACATTATCTATATGTTAATTTTTTAAGTGAGAATTTGTCTATCCTAGTTAGTCTATAGGATCTCTTAAGTGTGTGCTTAAGGGATTGTATAGGCGGTAGCTTCACAACTCAGTCAAGTGCAAATTAGAACCACCTTTGGCAGAAGAATCTCAAGTTGATAAGTTTGATGTCTTGAAAGTGTGTGTATGTCTTATTATAAATATACCCGAGGGTCATTTAGGTATGCTTAAATATGTTCTATAGGAAGTCTCTTTGTATTTCTTAAGTGAGTCTTAGGATAGCTTTTAGTTAGAATAGTATATCTTAGGAAGTATTAAAGGTGAAGCGAAAGCACATCACTGTAACAGTCAAGAACATTAATGTACACTGAAGTGGAGTTCCTGTAAAGTTCTTCCAAAAATGCGATTATTGTTTAAAGGTTTTGTTATGTGTGTTTAAGTTGTTAAATGTTTTTCTTATGATAATAATATGATTTTAAATGAAAAGAGTCCTATTTGTAATGTATGTCCGTTTGCATGATTTTCATGCATTATGCCATACTTAGTACATGTGGTTATACTAATCCATGCTTTTATCTATCTCTATAGTTGTTGGTATGTGAAGAGCATTTGAGAAGTGAATACTTGGATCGTATCTTCATTAAAGTGAAGTCAAAGTTTGTCATCATTTGATTCAAGGTCATAGATGTCTTTTATGTTTCTTATTGAAGTATTGTAATAGACTAAATATTTCTATATTCCTATTGTGTATGGGTCGTGTCCCAAGTATTATCGAGTCTAAGTTTGATGAGATTGAGACTTAGTATTTCCTATGACTTTATATGAAAGAGGTTGTAAAGACTATGATATATTTTGTGAAAAGTTTTAATGCCGCACTGCTTTACATTTTGTATATGCGATAAATGATATGTAAGGGATTGTACAAGACCTCCGAGATGTCAAGTATGCCGGTTACAATTCGACATTTACCCTATCTTCTAGGATGTTGTTTCGGAATGTGTCACAAATTGTGCGATGTCTAGGTAGAGTCTCATACCCCTACCTATACTAAGAAGACTCTTCAAGTCACCCTAGTTAATATCCATTTACTTGTTCTCACATCCGGGTGGCACCCCCTAGAAGTCACATTGCGTACTTGACCTATGAAAGGTATTATACAGGCCCATAGTTATCATTCATCCATTTCCATAGTAAATTTAGCGGTAAATTTAAAACTTTTCATTGCATATCATATCTTATAAACATAACTTCATATATATAAAATATAATCATACATAGATAAAGAATCTAGTCTCTTTTGACCATCCTAGACTCAACATCATAAGAGTATATTAGGGACACGACTCTTATAATATTCTACATAAGTAAACTTATACATAACTTTACAGTAAAGACATGACTTAGGAATCCATGAATTTAAGGATTCCTTTCCATGATCTTGGGAATAATCTATGTATCTCTTCACCAATAAAAACATTCTTTAGACATCCATAACCTACATTTTGTTTGAAAAGTAGATAAGAATGGAGTTAGTACAAGAATACACTAAGTATGGCAACCATGCAAAAACATGCATTTAGAAGGGACATTTTTTTTGAAATCATACTTTATGCCTTCTTGAGTAAATCTTCATAAAACCTTTATACAAAAGCATTTATATCATTCATGTAACACCCCGAGCTACCCCCAAGATGTGGACACGGAACCTAGGACCATAAGTGATCCCAAGCTAACCTTGCTGGAATGATCATGAACATACTAAAGATAATAAATTGTTGCGGAAGATAAATCATCCTTAAAACAAAAAGATGGGGAATACCCATATTCTATAACTTAGATATTTGAAAACAATGAGTTTTATACAAAAGAAATATTAACTCAATACTAAGCTGAATCTAACTATGTCAAAAATAGCCTCTAAACTAGACTAGAATACATGGACAAGCCCCAGGCAAATGTAGAAAAAACATAAAATAAATTACTAAAGACTGAAATGAAACTCATGATTGTTGTCCTCGGAGAACGTGGACTCACCACTGAATCTGCTGAACTGGAGATAGTGAAAATGATCTATGCGTGATCTGGATGCTAAGAACCTGAACCTACATCACGAGAAGATGTAGAGCGCATATGCGTCAGTTCTTTAAAGCTACTGAGCATGTAGGATAGAGTAAAGCTGAAAAAAAAACATAACTAAACAAGCACAAAAACAAGTATAACATTCTGAACGTGATATGCTGATTTTTGAGCTAACCAGACGCAATGACTAATTTATAACATGCTGAAACTAAATACTGAATATACTGATAAATGGTCAATGAAGAGTTTGACTGAACTGTGGGAGCTACTAATAACCGATAATAAAACCACATGAACTAAATGTGGAGTTTGATGTATACGCCCCATCAAGAAGACCCAATATACCCTGCCAAAGGTATAAAGGCATGCTGGGCTGATCACCAAACGGATTGCCCACAGAGGGGACTTACAACCTACTCGGCTAGTAGTTATGGGACTATTGGGTACACTAAACCCTAGTCCAACTCGTTATTATGCTACTCCCAATGAATTCCGTAAATTAACTAATTATATCAGAATATCTGCAAATACTAGATAACTCAAAATTGAACATGCAAACTGAGAATACAACAATTAATCTGGTAATTATGCACTTATAATTGAGGCATATACATTTGAAGTGTCTGATATATATGACCTAGCATGTGTAATTCAAGAACTAAAGAAATACAAAGCTAGGGTTTGGAAATTTATATGATAATCTGAGTAATAACATTATAATAGTATTTCGAACGTATATTTAAATAATTCATGAAGTTATATCAAAATTCTAGAAACCCTAGGTTTAATCATGATAAGAGAATCAAGAACTGACTGAAACTAAGGACCCTATGGGTGAGAGGAACCCGCTAGTGAAATCCCACATACATGGTGATGAAATCCACGGAGAAATACTTAAGTTTCAGGGTTGTAACTGTTGAAGCTTGTGGCGTTCTTGGACTAGGGTTTTTGAGATTTTTTTCCCTCTCTTGCTTCTAATTTTCTATGTTTTGATTTAATGATTTGACTTGAATATGTTTTGATTATGTTTCTAGGCCTAAACTTACTAAACTCTTATGATCTAGGGTCAAAACGACCTAACATAGGGTTTAAACCCAAGTTGGAAAGGTTAAAAAGACCCCTGGGTAGTTTTCTGTTGGGCCTCATGATGGCCAAGACTGACAGTCCGTCGTGCACCCGACACCCCTTTGTTGGGTCCGTCGTGAGGTCATGTTCGACAAGCCTTTACTAAAATGGGCATAACTTTTTATTCGGAGGTCTTATTTTAGAAAGGTTAGTAGATATGGAAAGATAATTCAATTTCCTATCTTTGGGTAGGTCATAGGAGACCTCTTTCATTTTTAACAAAGAGTTACTATTATTTTAAGTTGTTCCAACTACATTTTCCATTAACTAACCGCAAATTTTCCACCTACGGACCTTAGGTCCACCTACGAACCATGTTGGTCATCCATAGCTCTTGTGAGAGAGAGGATAAAGGTAGTCTTAATAAATGGTCATGGACTACGGATCATCGTTTGACCCACGGACAATAAGTCCATCCGTCGTCCAAGACTTAGCTAATTTTTCTAGGCTAAAATTTTTGGGAGTTTCTGATCGCATTGACGGTTTTGCAGGACGGACCGTGGTTCAGGCTACGGTCGGTTGATGCCACCCTTGGTACCACGTGCTGATTTTTCTGAAAAACTAATTTTTGGTCTATTTATGCTACGGGGTGTTACATTCTCTCTCCCTTGGGAACATTCGTCCTCGAATAAAAGCTAAACTAGCTGAAATAGAGGGAGAGATATGCAAACTCCACTAATAAACACTTAGAACTTAGTTCTAATAGAATCGAATTCTGAGTACATGCAATTACGCTAAAAATGAAAGTACAAACTGAGGGAACATGATTCTATAACTGAATTTACGCATGAATGACTAAAAAACTAATGAGTAGCTATTACCTCAAGCTGGAGTTGAATCTAAAGGAAAAAGGTAAGGATACATGGCTTTCATGGCTGTTTCTGCTTCCCACGTAGCTCCCTCTATGGATTGACTCCTACCCAAAACCATGACTGAAGCCACTTCTTGGTTTCTCAACCTTCTATCCTGACGGTCAAGAATCTCAACTGGTACATCCTCATAAGAAATACTATCTTTCACCGCCACACTCTCTAATGGCACTATATTGTATGGGTCACCCACACACATCTTCAAGAGTGAGACAACTGCTTATTTGCTGGCAACTCTAACTCATATTCAACCTTGCCTATCCTTTTTAAAATCTTGTAAGGTCCTACATATATAGTACTGAGCTTTCCTTTTTATCTAAATTTCATCACCCCTTTCATATGTGAGACTTTCTGAAAAACACAATCATCAACTTGAAACTCTAGTTCCCTTCTCCTTAAAGTTGCATAAGATATCTGACGACTTTGGGTTGTCTTAAGTGTATCTCTAATAAGTTCTACTTTCTCCATAGCATAAAGGACTAAATCTTGCCCTATCAAAGCTTTTTCACTAACGCCGATATAAAGCCTCATCAGGGGATATCTGAATCTGGAAGGGTAGCTATTCTTGTAGGCAAACTCAATAAGAGGAAGGTGATCATCCCAAATACCTCCTATAAGGTCTGAATGGTACGCTCTGCTTGCCCGTCCATCGTTGGATGAAATGTTGTACTAAGGTTAACTTGAGTACCAAGACCTTTTTGAAATGACTTCCAGAAATGAGAGGTAAATTGAGGACCTCTATCTGAGATTATAGACAAAGGAACCCCATGAAACCTCACAATTTCATTGATGTAAACCTTGGCATAATCCTCTACCAAATATGTAGTCTTGACTGCCAAAAAGCGAGAAGACTTAGTCATCCTATCAACTATCACCCAAATTGAGTCATGCTGTTGCGAGTACAAAGTAACCCTGTGATGAAATTAATATTGATCACATCCCACTTAAAGGTAGAAATATCGATCTCTTGAGTCATAAATCCTGGTTTCTGATGTTCTGCCTTTACTTGTTGGCAATTGGGGCACTTACTCACAAAGTCTGCTATATCCCTCTTCATGTCATTCCACCAATAGACTTCCAGCAGATCGCGGTACATCTTTTTTGCACATGGATTAATAGAATACCTGGAGTTATGAGCTTCTACAAGAATATGCTTTCTCAACTCTCCCACATTAGGAACACACAATCTACCTTTGTAGCGAAGTACACCATCTCCCCCTTGGGAGAAAACTTCCACACTCTAATTGTTTACTGCACCCTTTAGTTCAAGCAAGATCGGATCATTCTCCTTCTTTTCTTTAAACTTCACTACCAAAGACGATTTTGACCCATTCTGAACTGTTACAGCGATGTCTAATATGCTCATAAGGTGAAATCTAAAGAGATCAAGCGTTTGAACATCCTTCACTACCTCCTTTGTTTATTCCTCAACCAGGGATACACTACCCATAGATAATCTACTAAGAGTATCGGCCACTACATTCGCCTTTCCAGGATGATAGTGCATACTCATATCATAAGCATTAAGGAACTCAAGCCATCTCCTCTGGAAAAGATTGTACTCTTTCTAGGTGAACACATACTGAAGGGTCTTATGATCGGTGAACACATCTACATGAACACCATAAAACTAGTGTCTCCATATCTTGAGTGCAAACCCCACTGCTGCAAGCTCGAGGTCATGAGTTGGATAGTTCTTCTTATGAACCTGAAGCTTTCTAGAGGCATACGATATAACCTTATCTCTTTGCCTCAACACACAACCAAGGCCAACTATGGATGCGTCAGAGTAGATCACATAACCATCTGAAACTTCTGATAGAGTCAAGATAGGAGTTGTAGTCAATCTAGATTTCGATTCTGTGAAGCTTTTCTCACAATCATTTGATCATTGGAACTTGACCATCTTCTGAGTCAACCTATTCAATGGTGAAGCTATGTATGAAAATCCTGCCACGAACCTTATGTAATAACATTCTAAGTCTAAGAAATTTAGATATCTGTAGAAGAGGTAGGTCTAGGACATTGTTTCACTGCTTCTATCTTTTGGGAATATATGCGGAACCCTTCGCTAGATAAAATGTGAAAAAGGAAAGCAATGGATTGCAACCAAAACTCACATTTACTAAACTTAGCGATTAACTGGAGATCTTTGAGAGTGTACAGAACAACTCTCAAATGACTTGCATGTTCTTTCTCACTCCTGCAGAAAATGAGGATATCATCAATATAGAAGATAACAAACAAGTCTAAGTACTGTTTGAACACTCTGTTCGTCAAAACCATGAATGTTGCTCGAGAATTGGTTAGTCCAAACTACATAACTACAAATTCATAATGACCATACCTAGTTTTGAAGGTTGTTTTTGGAATGTCACTATCTCTAACTTTGAGTTGATGATAACCTGATCTGAGGTCTATATTTGAGAAATGACTAGCACCCTGAAGTTGGTCAAACAAGTCATCAATCCTGGGGATGGGATACTTATTCTTGATTGTGACCTTGTTCAACTGTCTATAGTCAATGCACATTCTAGAGAACCATCTTTCTTCTTTACGAACAATAATGGTGCACCTAGTGGTGAAATACTAGGTCTAATGAAACCCTTATCTAGAAGGTCTTTTAACTGCTCTTTCAATTCCTTAAGATCTGTTGGAGCCATTCTTTAAGAAGGAATGAAAATAGGTTGGGTATCTGGAAGGAGTACAAATTTAAAATTCGATTTCCCTTTCGGGAAAAACCCCAGGAAGATCTTTTGGAAATACTTCTAGAAATTCACAGACTACTGGAACTGACTCAAGAGATGGGGTTTCAAGGCTAGAATCCTTAGCCCGAACTAGATGATAGAGATAACCCATAGATAACATCTTTCTAGCCTTAAGGTAAGAAATAAATTTACCCATAAGTGCTAGGCTACTACCCTTACATTCTAAGATTGATTCGTCTGGAAACTGAAAATGAACTATCCTAGTTCTACAATCAACAGAGGCATAACAATAGTGTAACCAATCCATGCCTAGAATGAATTGAAGTCTACCATTTCTAAATCTACTAGATCTGCTGAAGTGACTTTCTAAGATGACTATGACAGGGAAAAATTCAGTATACTTGTCTAGCTATAACTTGGTCACCAACTAGAGTAGAGATTGAGAAGGGTTTTGAGAGAGTTTTTGGACTAATACTAAAGTTTAGTTCTATAATGAGTTGCAAAAGACAAAGTCGTGTTTGTTTTTTTCCAATAAATGAACATATGTGAGTCATATCCTTGAGTTTGTAGGATTTCAATCTCACCTATAACTACGAGTAACTGAAATAACACAAAATATTCTCTTGACCTTATCGATGAACATCTGTGGGTCCTTACTATCTTGCGACCCTAAGAACTTAGGCAGACTCATCCTAACAAAATCACAAACCCTGCATTATTCTGGTTGGTCAAATTCTGAGCCAAATGCTGAGTTAGCATTCTGAAACATTGCATTTGAACTTCCTTATCTGATACTAGAGGAACTGTGTTAGCATTGAGTGCATTACAACTCGATGTCTAATCTCTACAAAAAGGCATGATCGTAAGCGCACAACGTCAAGTTAGAATGGAATTTGATCATACCTTACGCACGATAAGAGTTATAAGAAAAATGAAGTTTTTCCTAAAATACTTCATAGCCTCCCTCTCAATAGATATGGTGAACTTCACAACCATGAAAATGACTCTACTTAGTGCGGCTTTTTCAGACATCCCAGGACTCTTGAACCTAGTGCTCTGATACCAGGTTTTGTTACGCCCTGAGCTACCCCTGAGATGCGGACACAGAACCTTGGACTACAAGTGATCCCAAGATAACTCCACTGGCTTGATCGTGAGCATACTAAAGATAATAAACCACTGTAGAAGCTAAATAATACTTAAAAAGAAAAGATGGGGAATACCCATATTCTATAATTGAGATATTTGAAAAAAATGAGTTTAATACATAAGATATATTAACTCAATACTATGATGAATCTAACTATGTTTGAAAATAGCCTCTAAACTAGACTAGAAATACTGGGACAAGCCCGTACTAAATTTAGCAAAAAGTAAAACTATATGACTAGAGACTAAAATGAAACTCATGACTATTGTCCTCTAAGAATTAGGACTCACCATCGAATCTGCTGAACTATAGATCGGGAAATCGATCTATGCGTGATCTGGATGCTTAAAACTGGAACCTACATCACGAGAAGATGTAGCGCACGTATGTGTCAGTACTTGAAAGGTACTAAGCATGTAGTATAGAGTAAGCTGAAATTAAACATAACTGAACAAGAATTAAAACATGTATAATAATCTTAACGTGATGTGCTGATTTCTGAGATAACTAGACGCAATGAACAATTTATAACATGCGGAAACTGAATATTGAACATACTGATAAACAGTCAATGCTGAGAGTCTAACTAAACTGTGGGAGCTACTAATAACCGATAATAAAACCAAATGAGCTAAATGTGGAGTACGATGTATACGCCCCATCCAGAGGACCCAATATACCCTACCAAAGGTATAAAGACATGTTGGCGGGAACACTAAACCGATTGCCCACAGAGAGGACTTACAACCTACTCGGCTAGTAGTTCTGGGACTATTGTGTACGCTAAACCCTAGTCCAACTCGTTATTATGCTACTGCCGATGAATTCCGTAAACTAACTGATTAAATCTGAATATCTCTAAATACAAAATAGCTCAAAATAAACATGCAAACTGAGAATACAATAATTAATCTGGTAATTATGCATTTATAACTGAGACATGTATATCTAATGTTTATGAAATATGTGACGTAGCATGTGTAATTCAAGAACTGAAGAAATACAAAGCTAGGGTTCGAAAATTCGTGCGATAATCTGAGTAATAACATGATAATATTATTTGGAACATATATTTAATAAATTCATGAAGTTATATCAAAGTTCTAGAAACCCTAGGATTAATCATAATAAGATAATCAAGAACTGACTAAAATTAAGGACCCAATGGGTGAAAGGAGCCCACTAGTGAAATCTCACATACCTGGTGATGAAATCCACCGAAAAATACTTAAGTTTAAGGGCTGGAACTGCTGAAGCTTGTGGCGTTCTTGAACTAGGGTTCTTGAGTTTTTTTCTCCTCTCTTGCTTCTAATTTTCTTAGTTTTGATTTAATGATTTGACTTGGATATGTTTTAATTATGTTTCAAGGCTTAAACGGATTAAAATCTGATTATTTAAGGTCAAAATGACGTAACTTAGGGTTTAAACGGAGTGGGAAAGGTCAAAAGACCCCTTGGAAGGTTGCTGTCGGGCCTCACGATGGCCAGGACTGACGGTCCGTCATGCGCCCGACACCCAGTCGTTGGGTCCGTCGTGAGGGACTCTTTTACATGCCTTAACTAAAATGGGCATAAATTTTTATTCGGAGGTCTGATTTTATCAAGGTTAGTGGCTATCGAAAGATAATTCAATTACCTATCTGTGGGTAGGTCATGGGAGACATATATTTTTCTTAAATGAGAGTTATTATCATTTTAAGTTTACCCAACTACATTTCCCCTTAACTTGATGCAAATTTTCCACTAACGGTCAATCCTACGTAGCGTAGGTCTACCTAAGAACCATTTTGGTCAGCCGTCGTTGTTGTTAGAGAGTGGTTGAAGGGAGTCTGGATCGACAATCACGGGCTACGGACCGTCGTTTGATCTACGGACCGTAAGTCCGTCCATCATCCAAGACTTAAGCAATTTTTCTAGTTTGAAATTTTTGGGAGTTTTTGATCCCATCGATCGTTGTGCAGGATGGACTGTGATTCAGGCTACGGTCCATCGATGCTACTGTTGTTAGAACCTAAAAAACTAATTTTTGTATTTTTTTACTACAGCATGTTACAAATCACATGCTTCATATTGACATATTCAAAAGCTATACATAAGATAAAATCACATGTATAATTTAAACCACTTTTAGGGTCACCTTACATTGAGTTATTTGCCTTAACAATGAACTTTTCCTCTTTACAAAGGACTTTTATTTACTCCTTAACCTTTCAATTGATCCCTCTAGTGATACTTGGTGCAATGCATCACCTTAAGGACATAATAAATCAATCATACATCATAAGTCATCACCTACAATCATAGAAGAATAGTACAACATAGACACATTTAAGTCAAAACCATAAAAACCTTACAGTAAACTCTTAGTCATTATGCACTTATACTTATTTTACTTCACATAGAACATTATGAGACCTTACTCATAATCCCAATATAAATCTACTAGAGCAATGAAAATGTGAAGCCCTATAAACTCTCACATATTTAGTAGACCTATGACGAGACCACAAGCCTTATCATCCAATTCATACATCAACAAGTAAGTGAAGACAACTTCATTCATGCCAACAACCTTAATCATATAGTCATTAAGACCAACATAGTGCATATAAGAATAAGAAAACATCATATAGACTCGTACCATGTACATATTTAAAACAAGTAGACAAATACTACCATCCCATGCATAAAGACTTTACCTTAATCATACAACTTAAATCACCCTCCTAGAACTCCCTAAGGAGCCAGTTGTGCAATGTCTAGATGGGTTCATTACTTCCACCTACCCTAAGTATCCTCCTTTTGGTCACCCTAGTTTGGTTCTTAGTCATTTACTTCAATTGTCCATTAAATTTTTGGAAAACTATAGCCTTAATCGACTCTAATACCATGGGTGCTAAACATGGAATTTGGTGTTGTAGATCCTTACACCAATGGAATGTGTTCTTACCTATGCAATGTACAACATTAATACATGCTAGCATTCTAAGTGAATTCACTTACTAGATCCTATGTGGCAAGAATATTTTATGGAACTAAGAATTATACATGACCCTCTACATGCCTATTAGGATTGGAGACTTATCTAATGAGAAAACATGGTGAACCTTCCTCAAAACGAAGCCACCACCTCAAGTGGAAACATAGGTTAATATTCATCCACGAGAAATCAAACCTTATAGGAACCCAATGGTGAATCTTTCTTGAAGGGAAGTCAACATCTAGGAGAAACCAATGGTGGATCTTCCTCCATGGGAATCCAACACTTCTAATTGCAAAGTTCACTCGGGGTTAACCTAAGTTCTTTTTTTATTATAAGTCTTTATTACTTACTTCTTAAAACAAAGGCTTATGATATTGACTCCTTATATGCTTATAGCATATTCACGCACCTATCTAGTTTTATGGTACACATGAGCATACCTTTCAAGGACCCTCTATTGATTATAACTTCATACATGTGTGTGTATATACTTATATGTGAGCAACCTTACACATATCACATAAAAGTCACACATGTTCATATATCAATGCATAAGTCTATTAGTGTAACTATATGAGCAATTCCTTTATATTAATATATTATGACACTATAAATATTCATATTTCATCATCTCATATACTTAACATTATAGAATGTAAGTCATATTCATAACATGTTCATACAATCCTATGCATGTACTTGGAAGACCAACCGAGGAAGTATCCAATCAAGTTACACATATGCAATGCATAGAAAAGGTCTCGTACTGTTGGCAATACTATTAAATCTATCGACATATAAAGTTGAATGATATATTAAACAAAATCATACAATGGTTAGCATATAATAAGACTCATTTATTAAGGCCTTGCAACATTATTACAAAAAGATCTAGTCTTCATGGACCTATCATAACTTTACTTCATATATAGCATTATTGTACCTCACTATAGGAAGCACATATATATAAATTTAACATGACCATTACATGTTCACAACATTAGCCATATACACTAGATAACAGCTAGAATAGGAAACTAGGCATATGCTTCACATAGGGTGCTTATCACCAACGCACATTCATAGTGCAATTGC